>NW_027496087.1:0-42348 GCF_021521415.1 Bidens hawaiensis
ATCGAAAAAGAATTTGTAGTAGGTATCATTTGGTTTCTTGTTTGAAATCTTTAAATTTTTAGGTTCTTGTGTTTTCTTTTATTTGTTTTGCACATTTTAAATGTTCGATTTGGTGTTAATCTTGTAATCTCACATTATATGCAGATTTGGCTAATCAATTTGGTGGAAATAACATGTTGATTGCTCATAGAGTTTCTAAAAAGGTAAAATCTAAACCATCTGAAGTACTTAGAAAGTGGTATATGAGATTAGGGGTTGTTCAAAACATCTCCGAATTTTTAGTTTCGGATACTCAAATGGATATCCGAATTTTGAAAAAATAAATTATAAGATAAAGATTTTTTTAAAATTTTTTTCAAATTTCTAAAATATCTGAATAATTTTTTGAAGTATCCAAAATATTTGAAAATTATCCAAAATATATAAAATAATATTTTATTTAATAAGTAAAAAATAATAATTTGGAAATCTGAATATCCAAAAATTTTCAAGATTGATATATATTTCCGAGAATTCGGATATTCGATTCTCGGATATATGAATTTTTTTATAATTCATATTCGAATTTTTGGATACGGATTCTGATTTTTTTGAACATCCATAACTGGAATGACTTATATACACAAGCAGGAATTGTTGCTAACTCAGATATCTGAATTTTCAAATAATAATTCGGATTCGTATTTTCAAATACTTTATATACGAATTCAAATTTTTTTAGCACCCCCTACCTAGAATGGCTTAAATACACAAACGAGAATTGTTGCTATCTTCTGAAAAAATTATGATTGACAAGTTCCATCGCAAAGTTAAACATCAATTTTTTATGTAACTTTATGATGATTTAAATCTAAATTATGTCATTAAGATATGATTTTCTAATGAATAAAAAATAAAAGAAAAATCAAAAGAGAGAGAAAAACAAATCTTATTGTTAGTGGCGACCAAATAGTTTTGAAAAATAACTAAGGGCTTTAAGGCCCACGCAAATTTTTACCCTCGATTTGTAAGTATCAAAAGTGAAATAAAAACAAAATATTTTTTTATATCTTACTGTAGGTATTACCGAATTACTATTACCCAACGTACTATGCATTTGAGTCTGAGTTTTGCAGTGAGAGTTGATAAAAGGGTTGTATTGGCGGGTTCAATCTGAACACGACCTGAATCTGAAAATCATTTAAGATGCATGAACCCTTTTGACCGGAAAGTTTTTATTTATATTTTTTTAGTATTATGTTTTACACCAGGAAACATTGCTTAATATAAAAGGTTACATTTTAATTACATAATCTTATGTCAATTTTCTTTTTAGTTTTATATTTTGGCATAAGATACTCAACCAATTAGTTTATTACATAAAACATTTTTTTTATAAAATGAGTTATATGGGCGTTAGACCGTTGTACCAGGAAATTAGAAAGCGGTTTGCTGGATGACAATTTTGAGGAGTGAAACCAAACGTGAGACCGCTAACTGGAAGGAAGATTGTGTGCAGATTGTTTCGTCGCAGTCTGGGTAGCTATATGAAAGTATAAATCATATCAAACAGTGCTTTATTATTAATTGTTGTTATAAATAATGAGACTCCTCTTTTTTTTTTTTTTTGTTAGGAAACACCCAATGGTGAATGGCAAGTGACGTTGTCATATGGGCGGCGATGGATTACATTCTATGACAGCATTGGTAACTTCTTTTCTCCAAGAAGAATTAAGCTGATTAGTTATATCTTTAGTTAGTAACTGTTTTAATTATTCATTTTCTTTTTTTGGCTTTAGTTGTGATGAATGCCATGATGTTTATCATCATACAGTTGTGGAAGAGTTATGGATTTATCTACAGTTAAATGATCAAAGCCACATGTCCGGGAGAACACGAAAATCAGTCAACGATGCAAAAGCATACTTCAGAGGAGTCAAGTTACTATGTCAGGCTAGTAGCTCTCAAACAGCTCAAGGAGTCGAGTTGCTATGTCAAGCTAGCAACTCTCAAACAACTCAGAGGAGTCGACTTATTATTGTAAATAACTAAACACACACATACACACTTGATTTTGTTCTCTAGTTTTACAACTACATGATTTTTGTATATTATTGAGTCACTAAAAATGGAATAAAGGTTTCATAACACTCTAATTTGTGAGCATGCACACTGTTTTCATATTCTTTGTATATTCAATGAGTTACCAATAGCATAAATACAGGGGTTTGGTAATAAGTTTTTCTAGTGTTGAATCTATGAATATTTATCTCGCTTAAGACTTGTATAAAGCGACATGTTATCATTGTAGTTACGTTGTCAATATAGTACACATTCTATTGTCTAAGGAAGAAGAAAAAGAAGCCGGGAAATTTGATGTCGAACATTTTTATCTTAAAAAAACGGACTTATAGAAATGTAATCCACTCATATAGCATTCTAGCATTGTGATTTCTCCATCCTCACCTCGATTCATTGGCAATAAAAATAAACGAACACACATTGATTTTGGCAATTTGTTTGGCAAATTAATTAGATAATTGGTTATCTATGAAACAAGTTAAGCAATTTATACGAGAAGACTTCATACATGTTAACCACCAGTGATTGGAAGTAACTATAATCTTGTAGAATTGATTATATCATATTGTTCTTTTGTGGAACATTTAACAACAATAAGCCTGGTTACAATTACAACAAGACCATTAAAAAAACAACTTTTAATTAAGGTATGTAATAGATCACAATAGACTATTGGATAAACTCTAGCTCATCTATTTAATAATAATAATAATAATAATAATAATAATAATAATAATAATAAACAAATTAAAACAAAAGCCAAGTAAAATGGCAGGAAATATGGATATGAGTTGAAGTTGAAGGCTGTCGCATGATAACGACAATGACATTTTAGCAACAATTTAATGTTAATGTCTCCATTTAACTTTTGTTTTGAACAATAAAGAATACTTGGTCAATCAATCAATCAAATATAAAATGTCAATTCCAAAACAAATTACTAATTTATTACAAGCATATTCCATCTTGATGATTTTCGTTAGAAATTCAACTCATTTTGGTGTACAAAGATATGAAATATATATTAAAATATCTTTAGCGTGGGAGAATTCAACAAATACACAAACCAAGCTAGAAACTATATAATTATCAGGATTGATGGATGAATGGGACAAATATAGTAAGCTAACGACAAATACATGGATGCTTGTAATATACACTAGAGAGCACTTATCTTACATTTTCACTTTACAACGTTTTTACCTTTTTGAAGTGTTTTGTACTTTTTCTTTCGATACTTAAGGAGAAACTTGCGTCTCAACCTCTTTGTGCTGAATCACCAGCCTCTGACCCCTATGTGAAAAATATTTGCTTCAACACGATAAGGAAAAAAAAGGTGATTTTAAGTCCAATCAACACAACAAAAAACTCATTATAAATTTCAAAAGTATGAAAAACGTTGGTCATATAAGATATCTTTTTCTTTCTCATGCGTCATGAGTGGATTCAATATTCAATAAGTAAACACTAATTTGATTAAATACATTTTAGAGCCAAACTATCAAATTCAAACATTCCTTTATAGAAATTATTACGATTTGTGTCCATGTGGTTTGTGGTCGGGACCACATTGTGTCCCTCAAACTTAAAATAACTGATTGAGTCTCTGTGGTTTTTTGGTGGGACAAAATGCATCCCTCCATCTATTTTTCCGTCCACAAAAAGACCATACTTCTATATTTTCCTCCAAATTGTTATAATCATTTACATTTAAACAATCCAATACTATCCATTATCCAATGCCATCCATAACCATCCATATTCATAAAAAATTATATTACGAACATCCAAATTATATTACAAAAACATAATCATTAGATAACGTTACAAAATTATATTATAAACATACAAACCAATTATAAGAAGTGAAACTGATCATGAAAAACTAGGATTAAGGAAAACCTTAATCAACATTACACACTTGATATACCTTGATCAATTCCACTGCTATAATTATGCGACAATGTCAAACCCCAACTTAGGGTCTAGGCGTGTGACCAATAGTTGATACCTGTTTTGTAAATACATCAGAGTTGCGGGTTTTATTTCAGCGGAAATCTTTAATAAAATCATATTGAAAACTTATTATTAAAAACTCGGGTTTAAATACCCATTTGATATTTCAAATACGTTTCTTTATAAAACATAACTCCTTGTAATATAAAATATCTGAGCCATTAGATAGCATCTAATGACTATAACTCCAATCTTCTATTCCTTCTTCCTTGTATGTTCTAACCTTTTTCCCTGTAACATGGGGGAAAAATACGTCAACACAAAGCTGGTGAATAACGCTGACTCTAAAATCTCTTTTCAATACCTTTGTGAAACCAACAATAATACATTTGTGACTACTCATTAGGCACCCAACTAAATTGGGATAAAATTACCCTAAGTACCATGTACAATTAATTATATACACAATATCATTTCTCTGAACAGTCCCGTAGACCTTCAGAGGCATGTTGATGATATGCATGGCCTCGGGGAAATGCCGAGTCACCATGTATGTTTGGATCCAGACACATGTATACTCTTAATCAGAGTGTCCGTTTCTTATTATTGTACACAAAGTTTTTAAACCATTCAGACTCATTATAAAAGGTTTGGGGCGTATTCACCTTTTCTGTTTATAATCAGTTTCTGTTACTGATTCCTGTTTTCTGATTCCTTCTTCTTGTTTTGTTACCTCGGACCTATAGTACGAGAATAACATTTTGTATAAATAACTAGATCAACGATCTAGCTTCAGACCTTTAGTCCGTTTCGTATAGCTTTAACCTTGATAAAAAACATTTGTTTATAAAACACTTGGACCTTTAGTCCCTTTCTTTATTTATCAATCATATGCTACGTTTCTTCTTCAAGAAGAAACGTCTATACATTATTCTTTGAATATCATATTTCTTAATAATAAAGAAATACTATTTATTATACCCTTGGTATATAATTACTTATGTTTCTTAGTCAAGAAGAAACTATATTTTTAACTATAACCTTTGCTTAAGAAAAGTTATATAATTCTTAATTGTAATCAAGGTTTGGCTATAACTCCGACTATGGTCTAAGCCATTTATAATAATAATATAATAACTTAGGCAGAACCTCTTACCTCGCACGGGTATTCGGAGTTAGATATTCCTAAGTTTATACGGGCAGCACTTCTACTCTATGCACGTTTATCGAGGCGTTCTTGATCAACCCTTCTTGGCACGCAAATCGAGACAACGTTCGGGTGTCGCCGGGTCGTGCACGTACTTCGAGACGAAACACCGGGTTTTGGCACGGATTACGAGGTGATATTATCGGGTCGGTGACACGCAAAATGGTGTTCGGCACGCAAACCGAGGTAGAGATAGAGAGAGACTGTGGGTGTGTCAAATGAATGTGCCATGCCTCCCTATTTATAGCCGAAAATGAGTCCCATCGCGGTACGCGATGGGCTCCTTTCCTGACACTGTCGTGTACCGCGACCGACACAAATGTGACGCGTGTCGCCACGTGGTCTGACAGGTTCTGCCACGTGTCACCCGGACGTGACACGTGTCCGTGAGTCATCACGGTCTATCGCGTACCGCGATGGCCCTTTTCTTGGACTTATCGCTTATCGCGATGGGTCCTTGGAGATTATTTTTCATTTTTAGTCCCTCGTCTTTGATAGCTTGTCATTTCTAGTCTAATTCTCGTTGTCCAAAAATACTAAGGCGGCTCGCGGCGATGCGAAGTGCAAAGTGCGCCACATTGCGCCCAACGCCCTCGCCCGAGCGCGAGCGCGTTGGATGCTACGCACCCTCCGCTAGGACTACTTGGTGCATGATATTCATAAAAGAATATTATTATGGAAAATCTTTTCCTTATAAAGAGCTTCCATTTCTTTACCATTTTCCATGTGGGATGGATTCCATCTTTCTTATTTATACCTTGGTGGAATGCTTCCACTTTCTTGCATATTTACATGTGGGATGGAGTTTCCTTATTTCTTTCATGTAAGTAAACTTTACTTAGGAAGTATTTTTATTTCCTTATTTTTCTTATATTTCCTTTAATATTTTCCCATGTCTTGTCTTGATATTATTTTTGATCCTTCAACTTTCCTAAGTTGTTAAATTTGGATCGAATTTTTAGGAATGTTACAGACAATACTGTATATAGTCACCACCCACCCGATCCACTTACTCGATCAATACCCGTTCCCACCAGATGCCAGGTTCGGCCAATAACTCAACCACCACCCTGATATGTAACAAAAGGTGGGTAGTGGTGGTGGTAACCTGGAGACTAGCTACACATTAAATTACAATAATCAAAGAGATGTTAACAAAGCTAATCAAGCCGAACCTTATTAACAAAACTAATCAAGCTGAACCTTATTAACAAAACTAATCAAGACAAACCTAATCATATGTTACTTGTAACAGACTCCGTTTGAACGGTAGTAGTGATGGTGAATGACATTTCGTGGTGGTAGGGGTTGAAGAGATAGGAAGGGTTACCGTTAGGGTTATGCAGCAGTAGTTGTGGAGCTGGAATGTGTACGGTGATGTAGGCGGCAGTGGAGATGGAGGGTGTACGATGATGAAGGCGGAGATGGATGGATGGCAATGATGATGACAACAATGATGGATGGAGATGCCCATTGAGGGCGGTGATGGAGGCAACAATAGAGGTGATGACGAAGGTGGAGGAGTGGTGGAGTTTTATAACTGGGGAAGTAGAGGGACGCAAAGTGATTGAACCGGGAAATGTGAATGTGATAATAAAAGGTTTGTATTATATAGGTGAAAAGACCATACTACACTCCGTTAATATAAAAAAAAAAGATGAAGAAATGCATTTTTTCTTTTCAGAAAACTATAGAGACTTAACCAGTTCATTTTAAATATCAGTGACTCAATATGGTCCCGCTACAAACCAACTAGACACAAATCGTATAAATCTCTTTTTTATACAAAACCAAATGACTTAAAACCATTATTATTATGGTTTTGGTTAGACAATATCCAAGAAAAATACAACCTAAAAGATACCTAGATCGTGAGGAGCTGTTCATGTGACATGATATTGTACACGCCACAAAAGTGATGATTGGTCTAAGAGAAGAGAAAGAATAATGGGTGTCAGCTTTCTTCATCTTTGTCAATTTTAACACCTGCACTGCATGTGCTTCACCACACCCCACAACACACCACACAAGGCGTGGCAATCACACCTTACACAATAATAATATTCATAATTATTAATCATTCAACTTAATTGCCAAAAACCCTTGTTTCAAAATTAATAATAGATCTCTCTGCAGCATTTACATATGGGTTTGGTGAGTAAATTGTAAGCAAAGCTTCAAGATCAACAGATTTCAGCAACCCCATTTGGCCTTCTGTTAAAAAAATTGATTTTTTTATTTTTTTGCTTACAATTCAATTCTAGTAGCTATTCTGTTAGGGGGTTTTTGTCTGTTTTAAGTTTAGGGTTTGGGTTCAAGCTTCCATTTTATGAAATCTTTATAAAAGGGTTGTTCCCAATTTTTGGATGCACAAACCCTAATCTTGATTTTGTGAAAAAGTTTACATTTTTCTTTAAAGGGGTTTGATTTTAAGGATTTTGGGTTGTGGGTTTTGATTGTAAGTGTTTGTTTATGTAAAAAGTTTTGATTTTTCTTTGGAGGGGTTTGATTTTAAGGGGTTTGGATTGTGGGTTTTGATGGAATTCAAGTTTTGTTGAAGATTTTGGGTTTGGATGATCAAGATTGGTGAAATTGTTAATGAAGTGTGAGGTTGAGTGTGTGGGGGGATTAGTGTTTGTTTTTTAATCTGTTGCTGGAAACAATGGACCGCCGAAGTTGGTTATGGCGGAGGAAGTCGTCGGAGAAGAGCCCCGGAGAGACCGAAAGCTCAGGCGGATCCATTTCTTCTCATTCTGAAAGATTCTCTGATGATCAGGTATATTCAACTCATCTGTCATGTTCTTATTTTCATTTATTGATAGCGCAATTTCCATCATCATTTTCATGTCAAAGTTGCATGTTAGTCAAACATGTTTCATATGAATCTGAAATTACTATGATTTTACTCGACTAAAGTTAATTGCTTTGCAACATATAAAAGTTACCTTATATTGATAGATTGGTTTATAATTTCATATGGAGTTTGAATTTGAATAGCAGCAGGTTTGTGTTTGACTTGTAAAAGTCAAATGTATATTCACTTATGTAACACTACTATGACTCACACACGAGGCGAGACCATTTAGTGTTGTATCTTTACCTTTTATGGAAAGATGTGAAGCGGCTCTTTAAGTATGAATATGTAAATAAACTACTCCATTCATCTCGAAATCAAATTCCAATTTTGACTTTTAAGATTTGGATGACATGTGTTAAGTCTAGATTGTTACTAGTCATTATTTATTAGGGTGTACTTTCCCTTATCCCACGGGCCCGTTATAGGTTTGTCTAATATTCAGTTAATTAATTCCAGTGTCTTTTACAAAATGCATTTTGACTCAGAAGTTAAATTATGTATGCTTGTCTTTTATATTTATTTGGCATTTTGGTGTTGATTAAATTTTATATTTTCTTACTTTAATTCATGAAAGATATATTCAAATCAAAGTTTTCAATCGCCCGAAGTGACATCAAAGGCTGAATTACAACCAGAAGAACTCGAGGGCAGTGTGAAGACTTTATCTCAAAAGTTATCAGAAGCTCTTGTGAATCTTAGCATCAAAGAAGACTTGGTGAAACAACACTCAAAGGTAGCGGAAGAAGCGGTTGAAGGTATACAACATCATTTACCTATTTTGTCACAATAACTTTTCCTACATTTTAATTTGTTAGGCAGATTTCAAAATCTGTTGAAGAACTAATTCTGAATATGAAGTTTAAGTTACTTCTTCTTTGACCTCAAAAGTCAAACTGCTAGTCTGTTTCCCTTAAGAAGACGAGTCTTGTTAAAACCAGGCGAGTTAGACAAGTTGGGTAATGGATTAAAATGGGCACGGGTCAAAACATTTAGTTTTAGTAAGGTCGAATGGTCAGGTATAGTTGATAGGCAACGCTTTATTGATGATATGTATGACTTTAATAAAGAATATATGTATAAGTTTTTATGATTATAAAACTATACTGTATAAAAAATCTTCCCAAGTTTTTTTCGAAAACGAACCACTTGTTTCTTATTGTGCTATTTTTACCTATTTGACCTGTTTTGAGATAGGGGTGTATACGAGCCGCCGAGCTCAGGTGAATTTAATAGACAATATGTGTATTCATTATGATCATTAAACTAAAGTGTATAAAAAGATCATCTAGTTTTTTAGAAAACGAACAGCCTCTTTCTTATTGTGTTATTCTTTACATATTTGAGCTGTTTGAGATAAGAGTGTAAACTAGCTGAGTTTGGCTCGTTTGGAGCTCTATATCTAAAGCTCGAGCTCGGCTCGTTGTATTATATATTAGTTAACTTATATACTTTTATAACTTATAACTATTTATTATTTTTTTTAATTTTAATTTTATTTATTGCATAATATATATTATTTACTTATTTTTATCATCTTTATACATAATAATAATTATATATATATATAATGTATTAAACAAAAAATTATATATAATAGGATTTTATAGGCATGCGAGTCAACTCAAGCTCGATAACTGAAGCTCTGGTCGTTTATTAACCAAACTTATTATAAGCCTCGAGCTCTTTTAAGATCGGCTCAATTCAAGCTTTTAGCCAGCTGATATCAAGCAGATCACGAGCAGCTTGGCTCGCTTACCTCCTAGTTTTTGATAAACTACATGCCAAATTCACACGTTGGTAGCGAAATTTGATTGAAATTGCTTCATCATTTATCATTCATGTGCAAATATTAAAGTAATCCACATCTTCTTCTAACCTTATTCTTGAATATTAGGTTGGGAAAAAGCCGAAGCTGAAGTCTTATCTTTAAGACAACAAATCGAAGTTTTAACCCTTCGAAACTCAACCCTCGAAGACCGTGTTTGTCATCTAGGCGGGGCCCTCAAAGAATGCTTAAGACAGCTTCGACAAACACGTGAAGAAAACGAAGAAAAAATCGAAGAAATTATCCAAAACAAAACATCCGAATTTCAAAAAACAAAAACCGCACTTGAAAACCAGATTTCTGACCTCCGTTCACAACTTGAAATAACAAAAACCGGCTCATCTTCAGCCTCTATCGATGTGTTAAAAGTCGAGCTTGCTTCAATGGCGGAAGAGTTAGAACTGAGGTTTATTGAACGGGAATTGAGTAACCAAGCGGCCGAACAGGCGAGTAAATTGCATTTAGAAAGTGCGAAAAAAGCAGCTAAATTTGAAGCCGAGTGTCGGAGGTTAAACGCAGCCCTTCAAAAAGCATTAGCTAATAATAACAATCAGAAATCGGTTGTTGAAAGTGACGATTTGAAGGAAACAAGTGAGCTTGAAAGTAGCCGAACGGGGCCCAAGAAGGGGATTAATCTAATGGATGATTTTCTTGAAATGGAAAGACTCATTGGACAACCCGATAGTGGTTCAAAAAATTCTTTACAAAACCGAATGGCAGAAATTGAAGATGTTTTGAAAAGGGTAGAATTGGAAAAACAGAAAATGGAGACTGTGTTGAGTGAGCGTGAAAACGAGCTCAAAACGTTAAGAAATGAGCTTAAAGATGCCAAGTCAAAGTTGGTCAACGCGAATGATGCAAGAGAAACAGCCGAGAAAGAACTTGAATCGGTCAAAGCAATAGTCAACGTGTTGCGAGAAAGGGTAAAAAGGTCCGATCTAGAGATGACAGAGTTGAAAAGTCAACTCGACACTAAAAAAATGGAGATTGTTTTGGGTGAGCGTGAAAACGAGCTCGAAACTTTGAGAAACGAGGTCAAAGTTGCAAAGTCAAAGTTGGTCAAAGTTGAAGCTTTGTTGGTCAATGCAAATGATGCGAGAGAAATAACCGAGAAAGAACTTGAATCGGTCAAAGGAATTGTCGATGTGTTACAAGAACGGATAAAAAGGTCCGATCTGGAGGTGACGGAATTGAAAAGTCAACTAAGTCAACTCAACAATAAGAAAACCGAGGCAGAATCGCGTGTGACAACATTAGAAACCGAGATCGGAACGAAACGCGCCAAAAGTCGGGAATTAGAAACCGAGTTGGAATCATTGACTCTGAAAGTTGGTTATCTAGAAACTGAGACGGAAAACGAGCGAGCTTTGTCGGGAAAGATGAGTGCCAGGTGTCGGGAACTAGAAACCGAGTTGGAATCCTTAAATATGAAAGTTGGTTCTTTAGAAACCGAGGTTGAGAATGAGCGCGCGTTATCAAAGAAATTGGGAGTTAAAGCTCGGGAATTAGAAGGTGAGATTTCACTATTACAACGTGAAAATCAGCCCCCAAAACCCGCGATACGAGATCCCGAGTTCACGATAAAACAGGTCCGTTTACTTGATAAGCAAGTAAAACATTGTTTGGAGTGTTTCTAAATATGTAGGGGGTCAATATATCAAGTTTTGAATAATCATTAAATATTAACCAAGATTCATATACGTTATTTATGTCGCAAAATTTTTAAAGAAATATGCGAGTTTACTACTTTTAACAACTGAACTGACTCTAGATGCGTGGTTATTAATATTTTGACACAGGATAATGAACTAGCAGCATTGGCTGGTACTAAATTTGCCGATTGCCAGAAGACAATCGCGTCTCTTAGTCGTCAACTAAAAACGCTTGCAACGCTTGAAGACTTCTTGATAGACACAAATGAATTCAGTAGACTTATTTAAGTTAAAGACTGCAAGAATTTCAACCAGCAAAAATGATGGTAAGTAAACATGTTTTGGTTTGTTTGGTTTAGTTGTTTACTTTTATATACAAAATATCGAATATTAAGATTTGTAAATTGACATTGTATTCATCCATATACGAAAAATATTTCAAAAGATTTGTTATTTTTAGATAAGATTTCATTTCATGGCCATTTTGGTGTTTACTTAAGTAGCCTGCGGCTTAACGTTCGAACCAAGTGGACTTTTATATAGCTTTGGTTTGCACCCGTCGTCCAGAAGGGTCTTTTGTGAGAAGTTAACACGAATTGGAGTATCGGAGGACCGTTTGGTTTGTGAAATTCTTTGAAATTGGAATTAGAGTTGATTCTTTTCAAAATGTGTTTTGTGTAGGGTTTGTTCACGAGCCAGACCAAGCTCGGGCTTGACTCATTTTTGAAACTGACTTGAAAGTTTGGTCTCGGCTCGGTTTTGAAACTTGCCTGGAAATTTGAGCTTGGGCTCGGTTCGGTCTGTAAAAGAAATTTTAAAAATATATTTCAATTTACAATTTAATAGTTCAAAAAAAATACATTTCAAGTCTAGCTTATAATAACTATACAAAACATAGTCCTGGTTTGGTAGTCTCTTAGTAATTCCATTAATAATTCCATTAAGAGACTACCTCTGAATCGACAAGAGATAGAGTGTTTTTGGTTACATCGTTAAATGTCTTATTGAGCCTCTTAATGGCTACGTTTCAGAGACATGTTGTATGATTCAGAGATTACAATAAGACATCTTATTAATTCAATACTATATTGCCAAACATGAATAAGTGGTTTACAAAAGTTTGCCCTTCGGTAGCATACGACTAGAGATCTTGATCATGAACACATTTGTCACTGCGGAGCTTTTCGTAAACCATAACAAAATGGAAATGTTAGTATATTAGTGTAATCGAGGCTATGAAAATGTGTGTAAGACAAGCAATTTATCACACAAAAGCAGGTTCCATCATATGCTACGAGGCGTAGCGTACGATGGTTCAGTGTTAACCATATAATGTAAGGACAGAGCATCTTAGTGTAGGCAACCATGTTCAACGAACTGGTGTAGCCTATGCTACCCTCTGTGTTGCACACTAAATCTTTAATTTCCAGTCTGTTTTTGACCCGTTAACAAATAACCTATTAAAAGGACAAGTTCTGATCCCAACAACATCAACATACAAACATATGAACCTCTTCTTACTCGCTTCTAAAGACATCCGAGCACATAAATTTGAATAATTATGCCGATTTTCGACCAAAATTGTTGATGTTATAATTAGGCCATTACACCATATCTAACTCATCTGGCATGATACGAACACAATTACATAAAAGCTCCAATTTTGCACATGATCCCTACAGTTTCAAGTTACTAGAGCCTTGGACTTATAATCAAATTGATGCCCACTTATTCATACGCAACAATGAAACATAGAAGGTTTTATATGCTAAATTGCATCACAATTTAATAATGGTGGATTCTTTATTTTAAACAACAAATGTTACACCACTTATTATTTTATGTAGCCCGGGTGTGGGACATTGATACGGATCCCTATGATCCACCCAACTATCAGATCCATGTTCTTCCAATGTTTTGTTAATCATATCCACGTTTAGTTGCATATGTTATTTAAGTTCATTATTTATGTTATTTTCTAATTCCTATAAGTAGTAAACCTATCCTTCTATTTTCTTGCATTATCTACATATTTGTAAGCCTTTAAAAAAGGCATGTTTGGTGTTTAATGGAGGACTTGAAAATTGATCAAAAAAGTCTCTTTACAATTATTGTTTTTTTATTTTAGAAGGGGATTAGCCAATCTCGAACTTGGCTCTATCAAACATCCTACTCTAACTTCCTCGACAAATAGGGCAACGAGAGACTCAAAGATTGGGCAGATCAAAATGTTCAGTTTGCATTCCTCTACGAACCACTGTTCTCAGCCCAACCAGAAGAAGGTTTACAAGGCTTCTAAAGCAAAATAAAAAATAAAAAAGCAAAGCACCAAGAAGACACACAGGTTCGCATATCTGTGATTGTTCTATAATTATTAACACATCTTGCAAATATAACGGCCATGGATTCTCGCGCAGGGAACCCATTAGTCCATTACTGCACTTCAAGCGGCGAATGGAACCTTTTTCTAGGAAGTCCATACCTCGTTTTATTTCAAAATAATAAAACATCGAGGAAGACTGTTCAACAACAACACGGACTACATAAAACTCCAAGTGAGATTCAACCACAACCTGAGAGTTGGGTCTTTACATATATACTCTAAATATAAGGGTTTAATTAATAATTAAAACAACACGAACTAAATATAAAATTCATAAGTTTGGCTCGAATCCATAGACACATTTAGCTAAACTAGTCGTATTCGTGTCCACCTGTTGAGTTCACGGGTTGACCTGTTTAACCCGTTAATGTATTACTGAGTTCGGATAGTCAAACTTTCCAAAGAGACTCATCATCCACAATGCGTAGTATTATTCTGTTGTTCAGACGTCCCTACTGCTCAAATGTTGCCGCCAATTCCCAGATTACACGCTATGGACGCCTTGGTCAAACAGACACTGCTCGTCAAATCTTTGATCGATTACAAGACAAGAACATTGTGTCATGGAACTCAATGGTTGCCTGTTACTTCAACAACCACCAACCCAATGAAGCCCGCCAGCTGTTCGACGAAATGCCTGAACGAACCACGGTTTCTTGGAACGGTCTGGTTTCTGGGTATGTCAAGAATAGGATGTTAAAGGAAGCCCGGTGTGTGTTCGATAAAATGCCCGACAGAAACGTTGTTTCCTGGACCGCAATGATCCGAGGCTACGTCGAAGAGGGTTTGGTCTCAGAAGCGGAGTCGTTGTTCTGGCGGATGCCCGAAAGAAACGTGGTGTCGTGGACGGTCATGTTGGGTGGGCTTATTCAAGACAATCAAATAGACAAGGCTCGAAATCTTTTTGATGCGATGCCGGTAAAAGACGTGGTTGCGAAAACCAGTATGGTTGGTGGGTACTGTCAGACGGGTCGTTTGAACGAAGCGCGTCAAATGTTTGATGAAATGAATGATAAGAATGTGATCACTTGGACCACCATGATTTCTGGGTATGCCCAGAACAACCGTGTTGATGTTGCAAGGAAACTGTTTGAGGTGATGCCAAATAAAAACGAGGTGTCGTGGACGGCAATGTTGATGGGATACACGCAGAGTGGAAGAATGGATGAAGCTATGGAGCTTTTTAAAGCCACGCCTTACAAGTCTGTGGTTTCGTGCAATGCCATGATACTCGGGTTGGGCCAGAATGGTGATGTCGTTAAAGCAAGAAAGATATTCGATCAGATGAGAGAGAAGGACGTTGGAACATGGAGTGCAATGATCAAGACGTATGAACGAAAAGGGTTTGAACTAGAAGCCTTGAGTTTGTTTTCGTTGATGCAAACACAAGGAGTCAAACCGAATTTCCCTTCTTTGATCAGTTTCCTTTCGGTATGTTCCAGTTTGGCCAGTCTTGATCATGGTAGACAAATTCATGGTCAATTAGTCAAAGCTTTGTTTGATGCTGACGTGTATGTCGGTTCTGTATTAATCACAATGTATGTAAAGTGTGGCGATTTGTCTAAAGCGAAACGCGTATTCGAACGATCTCCCACGAAAGATATAGTTATGTGGAATTCCATCATTACAGGGTACGCACAACACGGTTTAGCAGAAGAAGCTTTGGAAATCTTTCAAAAACTATCCTGTTCTAACATTCGACCAGATGATGTCACCTTCATTGGAGTTCTCTCAGCTTGCAGCTACACTGGAAAGATTAACGAGGGGCGTGAAATATTCGAGTCAATGAAGTCAAAGTATCAGGTTGACCCGAAAACCGTTCACTACGCTTGCATGGTGGATCTGCTGGGTCGAGGTGGTCGGTTAGAAGAGGCAATGGAGTTAATCAATAGCATGCCAATGGAAGCAGATGCTATCATATGGGGATCGTTAATGGGCGCTTGTCGAACCCATATGAATCTTGAGATGGCTGAGGTGGCAGCCAAGAAGCTTTTGCAGCTGGAGCCTTGGAACGCAGGCCCATACGTGTTGCTGTCAAACATTTATGCATCAAAAGGTAAATGGGGCGCGGTTGCAGAGCTAAGGAGATCAATGAGAGCACATGATGTAAAGAAATCACCTGGATGCAGTTGGATAGTGATAGAGAATGAAGTGCATATGTTTAGAGGCGGGGAGAATGGGCCCCACCGTGAGCAACAGTTGATAATGGGGATGTTGGAATACTTAAGCGGGTTGTTGAAAGAAGCCGGTTATTGTCCTGATGAGAGTTTTGTGTTGCATGATGTGGAGGATGAGGAGAAGGTGCATAGTTTGGGGTATCATAGTGAGAAACTAGCTGTGGCTTATGGGCTGGTGAAGGTGCCACAAGGGATACCCGTTAGGGTGATGAAGAATCTGAGGGTTTGTGGGGATTGTCATTCGGCTATTAAGTTGATATCGCGGGTGATGGGTCGGGAGATTGTTTTGAGGGATGCGAATCGGTTCCATCATTTTAAAGATGGGTTATGTTCCTGCAGGGATTACTGGTAACACATGATGAGGTTGGATTGTTTCATTTTTGGTTGCATTTAGTTGGGTTAACATGTTAAATAGGTAGGAAATATTTATTGTTGGGGTGCACAGTTTTGGGTATTTTAAGACATTCTAATTGTTGTTATTTGTATATTAAAGTGCTCTTTATTACTTATTATCGACTATTTATTTTATCATTTTTTTGGAACGACGTTAAAAAAAAACAAAACACTTCTAGCAAGAAGCTGAAGTAATTCCTTCGACAATCAAGTTCGATTTGTCACAACGCACAAGTTCTAAAAATTGTTCATATTGAATGGCGACTTGCAAATATCAAAACTCATATACTCGTTGAACTACAAACTCGTAAACGCCAAACCCAGGAAATCATAAAATAATACTTCAAAGTTAAAACCATAAATTCAAAAAGCATGTATGTGGTTGACAATACGTCCTTCAAAAAATCAAGTAGTTTTTCAGCGAAAGTGGTATTAATTATCAGAAACTTAAATCAATCGTAATTTTTAACTTTACCATTTGTTTTCAGTTAATCCCTTGTTAATGTTGGTTTTTAATTGATAACTTGCAAATATGCAAATCATGTTTAGTAAATAACATTAACATTTTTGGTTCTGTTATGACTTTTGGTTGTCAATTAACCATTGTCTTTATAAAAAGAAAAGAAGAATTATGTGAAAATGTTATTGTAAAAACATTCTTTATTATTTTAATGCATACATCGATCTTTATCAGTGATGGATCTCATGTATAACATTTAACATGTGTACTAGGATTGAACTTGGAGTTGCTGATTTTTGCCATCATTGTTTGTGTTTTTACTGGTACCACCTGGTAGTGTCTTTGCTCCGGCACAAAAACAAGAACACAACATACACAAAGCTGGATGATGTCGTGGGCAACCGATCCCTTTACATTCCCAGTCATGGTGGCACCCACAACGGGCACGCGTTGTTTGAGGAAAGTTCATAATACCTGGAACAGGTAAAAGAAATGAAAAATATTCTACAAAATACACCAGAAGAAAAATGAACATACGTAACAATGGGTCGTTGATTACCTGAAGTAAAGATCAATAGCATAAGGAAGATTGCCATTTTCAATGGAACTTAATTCTATTATAACTGTATGAAGGTTCTACTTCTTTCTACCTTGTATATATAATATATGAAATACCAACATTTAATTTTCATTGTTGTTAGTTATATATTGAAGTGCAAAAAGACATGGTACCTTAATTTGCAATTAGTATCTTTTATAATACAGCTCACATGCATATCTAATTCACGTAATACATATAATATATGAAAAAAAATAACATTTAATTTTAATTATGGTTAGTATATATTAAAGTGTAAATGTTATTTTGTAGTTAGTATCTTTTATAATACTGACTCATACGCCTATCTAATCTATATAATATATGAAATATCAACATTTAATTCTCATTGTTGTTAGTTACATTGAAGTGCAAAAAGACATCGTGTTTGAATTTGTAATTAGTTTTTTTTTTCTTTCTTTTTTTACCCTTGATCTGAAAATGAGAGGACCATTCACACACTAAGATATCATCAGACTAAATGTCTTTAGTCTCAAATAATATTTATTTTAATAAATGCTATTGTTAAGTGCAAGTTATATAGCATTTAAATTATATTTTAATAGTTACATTTACTACTATTAGATTAATATACTAGCAAATAGTATTTAGTCTAGCAAAGTTAATGTGTTGGAATCGGCTTTGTTTACAAGGGGGTTCTAAAAAAAAGATTAACGATTAACAAGTGGATGTAGTAAGTAATAACATTATATTATCCAAGGGGTTTTTAGCATGCCAGACGCCAGTATCAAAGTGTTAATAAGGTTTTGTATTGTGAGTGAGAGTGTATGAGTTGTTAAAAGACATGGCATTATATTAGATGAATTTACCATTTCTTTTTATCTAATAATGTGACATGATTAGATTCTATCATGTAAATAAATACATTATTTCAAAAATTTCTGTTTCGTTAGAAAAAAAAAGCTAGTTTGAAAAGCTGAGATGACTCAATTTACAAGTGAGCCAAAGTAAGCTTGCTCATTTGTTTAGTGTTGAGTCAAACTCAAAGTTTAAGGTTTATAAATTGACATAATTTAAAAACAATTGCTTTAAAAAATAAAAAAATGAAAGTTTCTTTCCAACAAATTCTTTTTTCAGGTTAAATATGTCGTGTTCGTGTCATATTTAAGCCATCAACTCGTAGATCGTTGTTCTTAATACTCATAAGGGCACTGGGGTGTTCCTCTAAAATACCTTAACTCCGCCAATCATGCGCTACCATCTCGCTTTTCCATCAACTACCTTAACCCCACATTTTATTTGTTACCCTTTTCAACTAAATAATCTTATTCTTTTGATAATATACTTTTGCTTTACTCATTTAACAACAAAGGGTTTAGGGTTGTGTGTGTGTGGTGGTGGGGGGGGGGGGGGGGGTGACCATGCCAAGTAGCATCAATGGCACACTGCCGCCAATGACCACCAACACTGGAAAAGCTTGTAAAACATAAGAAATAAGAAACGAAAAGCATACATAAACGTGTTTCACCATGCACGTCTGTTGGGTCTGTTAATGCACAAAAATTAAACCGAAACGTAAAGCACAACCCAACCATTAGACGAGAAAAATAAAGGTAAAAAACTTTAAACCGCATACGCAAGTTGAGGAGTGTTAACTCAAATTTTTTTGATCAAAACGTAAAATGAAATAGCCATTCTCCTCTTCCTTAAACGGCTTTATATTAAGCATCAAACTATTTCACCAAATTATCGACAACTATAACCCGTGAGGGCCACCCACAAAACCTACCCGAATGCGTAGCGACAATATAGTCACTCGTCTAAACCTACTTTGAAAGAGAGGGTTCTTGAAGACGGCACTACCTTCTCATATAACACATCATCTTTGGTTACATATATAACATACACTTAAAAATATCACCTACCCAAAATAACGTAACAATAACAATAACAATATTCTTCTTCCCATCTATTGATTGTCTGTCTGCAAACAAAACCATTAGCCCGCGAAACCAGCCCTAAACCAATCAAATCAAATTAGGGATTTTCAATTTCTGCTAGATTCTGGCACAATAATGAGCAACAGAGGCAATAATAATAATAATAATAGTAACACCAATAATTCCCCTAATCGGCCGGAGTGGTTGCAGCAGTACGATCTCATCGGTAAAATCGGCGAAGGAACTTACGGACTCGTGTTCTTAGCCAAAATCAAGTCCAATCGGAGCAAATGTATCGCCATCAAGAAATTCAAGCAGTCCAAAGACGGCGATGGCGTTTCGCCCACTGCAATTCGAGAAATCATGGTCAATTTCCCCTTATTACTACTACTACTATTATTATTATTATTAATTTCGTATTGCGTGTGTTGATTTGTTTATACACTTATTGAGTTAGGTTTTGTTTTTTTCTTTCTAATACTTTCCAGATTAGTGTTTTTTATTAGAATTTATATCGGAATGTCACGGCAATAAGCATGTCGCACCTGTAATTGTAGAAAAAAACTAGTATTGTATTTGGCTTGGCTTGTGCGTTTTGTCATGTGTTGCGAGAGCTCGGTTTTGAATAAAGTTTATATTGAAAGTTATAAAATTTATGCTGATACGTAGATGAAATGGTGTATTCGGAATTTTGTAAAACATTATATTTTAAAAGTTAAAAAGAGATGAAAAATTATGCTCGAAATTAGTTATAATATTAAAATAAAATAAAAATAATTACGAGTTTATGATAAAGGTAGTCAAAGTTGCTTTTTGAGTTGTCCATGCTTCTTCATGTTTTGTAGTATTTTACTATTTGTGAAATCACCTCAATCCAAAGTTTACAAATTGTTGTTATATTAGTTAGTGTGGATGCCCAATGAAACAGTAGTCTGTAAATGTAACCAGATCTATTCTTTCATGTTTTGATGAACATGCTACAATGTGAATGCAGCTGCTTAGGGAAATATCACATGAGAACATGGTGAAGTTGGTGAATGTGCACATCAATCATATAGATATGTCTCTATATCTGGCTTTCAGTTATGCTGAGCATGACCTCTATGTGAGCTTTTATATACCTACTTATCTTACTGCCTTATTTTCGGTAATTTGTGTTTAAGTATTGTATATATTCTGATTGCTATCATACATCTATCTCTTGAGTGATTATGTATGTAATGGCACCAACTATTCAACCTTTTTTTACTAAGGCAGCCATATATGCGTATTTAAGAGCAATAGACGACAAAACGATATTCATTGATTGTAAAAGAGAAATCATTGTATTACAACAAGTTAAGTTACCGTTTATAGTATTGAACCTGAGTCACCTGACTCTATATATACATTTAACCCCCCCCCCCCCCCCCTTTTCTCTCTGTTTTCCCTGTAGGTTGAGCATATATATTGATCAGACATGATAGTTACTTATATAATTAATTCAATTCCCATGTAACGTTTTTGTCAAGATATCTGACAAATTAGTTCTAACACAAGGAGTTATAGTTGTTCCATTCTTTTGTCCTTTTATGGAATACCAAATCATTCATTATTACATATTTACATTGCAATTTTATTGGTTTTTACCGAACAAAACGAATTTACAAAGTAGGTTTCAAACCTATATATGATCACAAGTGAATCTTACCAGGGGTGTAAATGAGCCAAGCCACTCGTGAGCCTATTATTTATGTAATTTGAATGTAATATATTAGTATTTATTAGTATTTTCAAATATATATAAAATAGTTAATAAATAGGAAACTAGCCGAGCTCGAGCTTAAAAAATTACCCATGGGCCGAGTTTGAAATTTAGAAATAGAGCTCAAAACGAGCTGAGCTGAGCTCAAGCTATTTATAAGTTAAACTAGCCGAGCTGGAGCCTAGTGGAGCTCAGGCTCGGCTTGGCTTGGCTTGTTTACACCCTAGACTTCTTACCATAGCCTATGTTCAGACTCCACACTAAACAAGCTCATATCAGGACTGATAAGAATTGAAGTTTGATTTTATTTAATAGTACATAAGAAAACATAGAAATTTGATTTGATCTCTAACTCTATATTTACATTCTAACGTATTAAAATACGTTATAGGCCAACCAATTATGATTTTGGTCTCATTTATATCAATTCCAGCCAAACACATGTTGAATGATGATAAGGCCTTTAATAGTGTTGAAAAGACTCTTAATTTGATGAGATGTCAAGTTGTTTTAGGTAAAATTGTTCATTTTTCTCATCAAGCATTTTTTTGGATGGAATTGGTATAAATGAATTCATGTACGTATAAATACCAAGTCCTGCCTTGGAGCCGTGGGTCTCTCTGGAAGCAGCCTCTCTATCCGCCTACATCACACTCTTCCCAGACCCTACCAATAGCTTTTGCTATTTGTGGGATTTACTGTGTACGGCTGTTGTTGTTTATAAATACCAAGTTCTATAAAATAGTTTCAACATATAATTGGTCTTTGTGAAAAATTGAATACTTGGTGGCCAACACATATATGTAATAAAATGGATGCTGCAAAAATTTTGTTTTTTAGCCATAGTAAAAAGTATGACCTAATTGCGTTGGATAAACTTATGGCGATTTCTACTACTGTCACATTAACTGCTTGACATCTAACTAGTTCGTTTTCTTTTTTGTGTGTGAAAACATTAGGAAATTATTAGGCATCACAGGGACAAAGTCAACCAAGCGATCAACCAATACACAGTGAAGTCAATATTATGGCAGTTACTTAATGGACTGAATTATCTTCACAGGTAAACAAAACTTTTGAGTCTGTTCAATATGCATAATCTCCATAGATAAAGCACTTACATTTAATAAAATAAATGCAGCAATTGGATTATGCATCGTGACCTTAAACCCTCAAATATTTTGGTAAGAATGTGTGTATATTGTCACCACTGATATATTATTTCTAACTGTTTAATTTAATGGAGAAATTAGGTTATGGGTGATGGAGAAGAACAAGGGATTGTAAAAATAGCTGATTTTGGACTTGCTAGAATATATCAGGCACCACTAAAACTGTTGTCTGATAACGGGGTAAGATTTGAAATAGACTTATTTTTCAATTTTATTTGTAATATCTAGTTCTAATATGGTGCTCTGTGTGAATATTATTTGCAGGTTGTTGTAACCATATGGTATCGTGCACCAGAGTTGCTTCTTGGGGCAAAGCACTATACTAGTGCTGTTGGTATGGAACATTGCTGCAGTTTCTAAGTTACTGGCTTTATGATATTTATGATGCATATTTTGGTATGATTATTATTAGATATGTGGGCTGTTGGCTGTATATTTGCGGAGCTTCTGACGTTGAAGCCATTATTCCAAGGACAGGAAGTAAAGGCCACACCAAATCCTTTCCAGGTGACAAAACATACCTATGCTCACTAGAATTTATCAATATCGTGTTTTCCTAATAGGGGTTGTTGCTTCTTCAGCTTGATCAACTTGACAAAATTTTCAAGGTATTAGGTAAGGAAAAAGATGAATTTGTAAATTGTACAACCCACTAAAGCGTTTCAAAGTTCTGAATCCAAATTTGGACAAGATGTCATTCTGCATATGCTCACTTATGGTTTGGAAAACAGGGTTTTCATGGTTCGGTTTACGGTTAGGAACCTGCCGGGTAAACTGACCCGGACGAAATAGTAATAAAGTTATTTTTTTAATAATCTATGTAATTTTAATAAAAATAAAATAGTTATTTCACGTATAAGAATCTAACAATTATAATACGTTAAAGTTATTAGTTTAACCGATTTCGCACTATATTATTAATACTGAAACAATAAAGTGTGTCGTCTTTTTTTTTTCTAGATGTGTATTACTAAATTTTGAAGATCTAATGGTATGATCCCGTAAAACGGGGCAAACCGCCAAAACTGAACCATTTTGGCTGGTTCGGTACTTGCGGTTCAGCCCAGAATTTCTGTCAAAACCGGCCAAACTGAACTGTGAACATCCCTACTTTATTTGATTTGGATGATGGTTTTATTGACCCATACCTCTTCTTTTGATAGTTTCTCTTTTTTGTATTTGTATATACTGAACTGCAATCATAATTTCAGGTCATCCAATGGTAGACAAGTGGCCAACACTTGCTAACCTTCCACATTGGCAGTCAGATCAGCAGCATATTCAAGGGCACAAATAGTATGTTCCTCCTTATCTATTGTTTTCATGAATTAGTGAATAATATTATTTATTGTGATCACCATCTTACACGTGTCATGTATCTATGTTTCTTACAGTGACAGTCCTGGTCTTTACAGTGTTGTTCATCTCTCTCCAAAAAATCCTGCATATGATCTTCTCTGTAAAATGTTGGAGTATGTGACATCTCTCAAAATTAATGATATTTCTATTTAATGAAATATGCATCATGTTATATTAAAATGTGTATTCTATTAACACCTTGTTAATATGCATTTGCCAAATGATTGCAAACTAGAGGCAATTTGTAATTTTTGTTTACACGCATAAACATTACTAAAACTTTACAGTAACTTCTCAATCAATCAATCAATCAATCATACCCAGTGGGGTCCCACCCATAGCAAGCTATAAGTAGGGTCTGGGGAGGGTGGGATGTAGGCACACCGTACCTCTATCCAGATGGGGTAGAGAGGTGGCTTCCAGGGAGACCCTCGGCTCTAAAAAAATATGTTTGAGGGGATATAGGAGGAAATTAAAGTTTAACAATAATATAATTAGTAATAGCCCGGAATAAAATTAGAACTACTAATAAATAAAACTATATAATATATGACATTAAAATAGCATAATGGTGTGCGACCAAGATAAGGTAAACAGTAGCTCCTTTAATAATTCATATCGCCCTAGAAAATCTTAGCTTTAATTCTACGTCTCCAAGAACTCCTATCCTCAACCATGTCCCCTGAAAGGTTTAGGTCTGCCAGATCCTGCCTAATCCTCTCCTCCCAAGTCAATCTAGGTCGGCCTCTACCCCTTTACAGTAACTTCTGTCTCAGTTTATTTTTTGTTGACATTTTTTTATTATATTGTGTACTTTCATTTTAACATGTTTGTGTGCTTTAAATGCATACCTTATTTATTCAGTTAATCTTTCTTTTCAAATATGTTTACTATTCTTTATGTCTATTATTATGTTGCAGATATGATCCCCGGAAACGTATAACAGCAGCGCAAGCTCTTGAACACGAGTGAGCCCCCTCTCTTCCTCTGTGTGTGTGTGTGCGCGCGCGCGTGAAAAGGGACCATAACTTTTTGATTCACTAAATATGTAACTTTGATACATAGTTTTTATATGTGAAATAATTATATTTTGTCTTGGTCTCGTATCTACAAAATTGTGTATCAAAGGAAAAAAGTTGTGCATTTAGTTCACATTCCATGAATCCACAAAATGTAAAATTATGAATTAAAGTTACAAAGTTAGTGAAATCAATACCTTGCCACAGCTTCTCGCCATACGCGGATCCTACTTGATGAAATTTTGACCTCAGGTCACTTGATGAAATTTAAAGGCAGTGGTACCTTAATAATTAATGTAAAAAACAGGTGTCATTTAACTTATTTATCTTGATAAAGATACTAAATTACTATTAAGTTAATTTATTTATAACTGTGCTCAATTTAAAAAAAAAATACTTTCTTTTTATTTTTGTTTTTGCTGTTAGTTTGTGTTTCTTACCCGGTAAATTTGATTGGGGCATCATTATTACTTTTTTCTTTTTTAAATCTGACAACTTCTTATATGCAGGTATTTTCGTATGGAACCATTACCAGGACGCAAGTAAAATTTCTTCCTTTTAATAACTTTCTTTTTATATATCCGTGGAGGCCAACAGTTTCATAGTTCGGTAGCTGTCATGTTAATGCATATTTATTTAATTGATCAGTTCACTGGTATCACCTCAACCTGGGGAGAAAGTCGTAAATTATCCCATTCGTCCAGTCGACACCAATACAGATTTTGAGGGCACAGCAAGTCTTCAGCCTGCTCAACAGGTATGCTTATATGACGTTTCTTTCTTGTGACACATAATAATACAATATTAATCAGTTGCAATGCATTTGCTTGTTAACCAGAATATAAGACTACATTGCCCATCATTCTATTTTGTTGACTTGCTTGATCATGCATTAATAACTATTTAACTTCTTTTCAAAGCATTTTTTTTTCTTTTTTTTGTAGAAAGTTAAATTTAAATATATGATCACATTAGATAGTTGTCTTATGTATCACATTTAAAGCAATAGGTACAGGTGTTTATGCGGTTATCGCAGTTGTCTCTTTCATCTTGGAAAGAATGAACCTTTTTTTTAAAAAAAGAAAAAGATATTTATATGCACTAAAGATAAATATGTACTCTTTAAATGGGCATTCTGTCATGTCAGAAAAACATTTTTCCAGTTATTCTTGCAACAAAGTTTATTCTAAACAAATAGGTATTTAGACCAAATGTTTTAAGCGTTATTCTTGTTTATATATAGCATTTGGGATACGTGTATCAAGAATGGCTGTTAAATTAATAGCTACATTGAGCAGCGTCAGAAACTCATAATATGTTAGGCTTTAGCAATTACAGGGTTAGTCACCATTAGAGTTTGGCTCATTTAGGATTAGGGTTTCATATTTTCTCTATTTAAACAATGGTAGATTGTAGCATTTTATTATTTCAATAATCTCTGTTCAACTTCACAAGCATAGAAAAGAGTGAATATGTTATGTGTTTTATTTATTAGGCGTCAAGAAACCAAATGTCAGGGGGTGCACATGTAATGGCGAGTAGAAACGTTGGACGTCCGGTCCATATGGTTGGTGGGATGAGGATGCAACAACAACAGCAGCAGCAAAATATGACCGCCTATAATCTCGCCTCACAGGCGGCTATGGGCAGTGGTGGTGCAATGAACCCCTCGAATATTCCTATGCAGCGGGGTGTTGCTGCCCAACCCCACCAACAACAGCAGCAGGTTTTATTAATATTTCAAAAAAAGTCATATGTCTTCGGTTTTAAGAGGCTGGAATAATATTATTGAATTCAACTTGATACAATAGAGGAGAACCTCATACATATAGGAAATAAACTAGAAACCTTAAAACCTAAACTTGGCTCGTGGGCTTAACATAACTAAGGATTAGTTTCATATATGTCATTACAAACGTGAAAATTTTCATACATATCCAATCAAAACTGAAAATATCGTTCATACCTTAATGACCATTCTACCCCTTTCCATTAAATTTGTTTAAACATTTCTTATTTGAATTTTGATCAACATCAATGATATTTTGTTTAAACCTATTGTCTATGGGTAAAAAAAAAGTTAATTTAAAAATGGCTAAAAAATCAAAAGAAGCTAAAATGGGTAAATAATTTTTTTTTGAAGTTTATGGCCATTTTTGAGATTTTAAAGTTTTAGAAAAATAAGGGTGGTCATTTATTACGTTTTTTTTAGTGAAATGAGTGTACTTGATATATTAACTAGTTTATATGGGGCATATATGATATTTAAGTTTTGTACGGGTATGCATGATATTTTCAAAGTTTATGCGTGTATATATGAAATTGCCCTCACTAATTTTATGCAATCTTGTTATGGATTATTATTTATTTTATGTTTACTTATGAAACCAGTTAAGAAGGAAGGATGGAATGGGTATGCCTGGATATCCACAACAGAAATCAAGGCGTTTTTAAGGTATTTTTTTCTTACAATTTATTTCTATCACTATATTGTTGTGGCTGAGATGAAGTTTAAGCAAAAAAATTGTCCAATTCTGCATGTATCCTTGTAAAATGGTAAAAAGAATGTTTCTTATTGGTGTTGGACTGTTTGTTATGCAGGGAATATGAAATCTATCAAGTGACTTGACTTTATCTTGTATAATGCAAGACTGCATATTATTTATAAACATACTGTTGTCATGTTATTTATAAGGATACTGTTGTAAATTCCTCACCCATTTTTTCGGGTTCGCTATTTAAAAGCATTAGCCGTCATCTTTTTTTTTTTTGTTTTTGTTAGCATTCTACATTTTACAAAGTATTAAAATGCTTTAAAAGCTCATCCATTTATGGCTTAAAACATGCCACATCAGCACCACGTCTTCATTGGGTTTCCGATGCTTACATTGTTTACGTTGGGGTGGTTTCCACTTTCCACTGCTTACATTGTTTTCGTTGCTACGTCATTTTTACTTTATAAATACAAATAGTAGCTATTTAATTGAACAGTAAGTAATAAAATAAATGTTACTCCGATAAACGATTTTCATTAGTAACTAAAAAAATTACATAATAACTAAAAAGATGCTGACTGTTGAGTATTACTGAAGAGAAGTATGAATAAGCCAACATAAAGCACATGGGACAACTAGTTGAAAGAGAAAGCTGGATAGACGTGCACAAAAAAACCGGTTTCGGAACTGAACCGGTGGAACCGATCCGGAACCGGTTCCAGTTCCTACCTGATGGACCAAATACCCGGTCTGGGTATTTTTGTACCCGAAAATCATACCCGGTTCCCCTATTTGTATTTCCCAAGCGGTTCCTACCCGGTTCCTAATTGTACCCGGTTCGGTTTCTACCCGAAAAAACCGGTTCCGCCAGGGTTTTTTTTAAAAAGGTCAAACACAGGTCAAACTAGCCGTTGGAACCGGTTCCAACGGTAATATAGCCGTTGGAACCGGTTTTTGAGACACAAACTAGCCGTTGTAACCGGTTCCAACGGTAATATAGCCGTTGGAACCGGTTTTTGAGACACAATATAGCCGTTGTAACCGGTTCCAACGGTAATATAGCCGTTGGAACCGGTTCTTGTAGCCCAAAACCTATATATAAGTTGTTTTTCATTACTTGTTTCACCACCAAACTCAAAAACAAACTAAAATACTTCTCCTCTAGCAAACCCGACCATCCAACTAAATATTATTATGGCACCCATCAAAAAAACTAACAAGAAGGCTAAGAAAAGTGTTTTTATTGAACCCGTTTCTCCTATGGAGGACCCAAATGTTCTTGCGGTCGTCACCCATAACCGCAACCAAGACATATGGAAGAATTGGGATTTGGTTGTGAATGCCGAAGGTTATCAAAAGGCTCGTTGCAAACTATGTGGAACACAATTAAAGCACGATTCCAACTCGACTCTGAGAAAACACATCGAGAAGCCATATTGCAAGGCGTTGAAAGAGATTGGCGCGACCGATCAAATTGACTTGGGTAAAGATGGTACACTATTTCGTTACAACACAACTCAAGTTCAAGATAAAATGGAAAAGTTCGTTATTCAACGAGGTTTGCCGTTTAACCACTTTGATGACCCGGATTTGACGTCGTTGATTCGAGAAACTCTACAACCGCGATACACACATGTAAGTCGTACTACCTTAAGACGTCATTGTATCAAGTTGTGGGAGTGTGTTAAAAAAGAGTTAATCGAGTCTTTTCATTCTTTACAAGCCATGGTTAGTTTAACTACCGATGTTTGGTCGGCACCACACGGGTTGCCCGAATCATACATATGTGTCACAGCTCATTGGGTTGATCCGGTGACATGGCAATTGATGAAACGCACCATCGCTTTTGAAAACTTCTCGTTCCCACATACCGCCGAAAAATTGTTTGAATTACTTGATGAAGTTATAACGACTTACAACTTGAGAAATAAAATATTTTCGATTTCGTTTGACAACGCTCCAAACAATACTAAGGCGGCCGAAAAATTTATCATTAAATATTCACCACCTTGTTTCGGGGATTTTTTTCATGTTCGATGTGTTGCACATATCATCAACTTGGTTGTTCAAAAAGGTCTCGATAATGAAAACATTTGTGACAATTTAAAATTCTTTAGACTTATGTTACAAGATGTTTTCAAAAGTGGTAAAAGAAGACATCTTGAATATAAGAACTATTGCAAGTCGGTTGAAAGAAAGTATTTGTGGCCGAATTGGGATGTTCCAACCCGTTGGGACTCAACTTTTCATATGCTAAAATGTGCTTTTGCCCAACGCCTAACTTTACAATTTTTTCATAACAATCTTGTTGATGAACGCGAGGCCGATATGCTTCCGGAAAGTGTTTGGGTGAATGTAGGTTTTTTGTTGGGGTATCTTGACGTGTTCAAAAACTCAACAACAAAGTTATCGAGAGTCTATTATCCTACTAGTTGTTGGGTTTTGCAAGAATTGTACTACATGTCTTGCACTTTTAAAAACTTTGCGGAGAAGAACAAAATCTTTAAGAATATTATTGCGGTGATGAAGGAAAAGTTCTTAAAATATTTTGAAAATATACCGCCGGTCTTTACTTGTGCCGCCGCATTAAACCCCTATTGGAATGTTCATGGGGTTGAGACAACGATTGAGGAAATATTCGACAACTTGGGTATGCACGAGATCGACCCGAAGTTGTCGACGGAAGCGAAGGAAAAAGTTCAACAAAAACCTTCAAGACCTTTATGACCATTATTTTCAAATGTATGGTCCAAGCACAAGATCATCTTTTATGAAAAAACAACTAGTAGGCCGTGCAATGACCCACTTATAAACTTGATGAATATGGTTCGTGAATCGGCATCTAAGAGGCAAAGAGGAAACACACCAACTAGCGAACTTGGTCGATATAGTGGGGCAAACTATGTTGATGGCGCAACGGTCGACGAAATTCACTCTATTGATTTGTTGGCTTGGTGGAAAGGAAAACAAAACGAATTTCCCATTCTATCCGCCATGGCTCGTGATTTGCTTGCCGTTCAAGCCTCAACGGTTGCTTCCGAATCGGTTTTTTCTCTTAGTGGGAGGATGTTATCTATGCGAAGAACAAAATTAACTCCCGAGTCTCTAGAGGTTTGCATTTGCCTAAAGGACCATTTGGATGCGGTGGATCGTGTACAACACAAGGCGAACTTTGAAGACGAAATTCCAATAGAGCGTCCTATTCATGATGAGGAGGCGGAGGACGGGGTTTCTTCCGATAACGAAGACGAGGATGTAGACGAGAATGAAGACGATGGTGAAGACGAAGAAGAGTTGTAATTTGTGTTTTTTATTTGTTTTAGTAAAATTATTTGTAACAAGTTCAACTAATATTTAGTTTTGATTTGTTTAATTATAACTACTTTTGTTAGTCATGATTAATTTTGTGTTACTTTTTTAATAACGACGAACATTTTATTTATTTAAACAATAACTATTACAAACATTATTAAAACATAAACGATACTAAACATAACAACTAAAACTTAAAAAACAAAGTCCGTCGTTTTAATCCGGCGTTCTACAACGATTAAGCGTTGTCATCGGTGGTAGATGCTTGGGTTGTAGAGCCGGACGACTCTCCCACTTCCGCTTTTTTAGCACCCAAACTTATTTTCTCTCGACAATACTTATTCGTATGTTTTCGTAATGTCGAGTTGGACCCTGCTTTAAGAAACTTCGAGCAATATTTGCAACGAGCCATCTTCTGTGAGTCGGTCATGAGACACAAATCGTAATGAACCCAAACATCGGGGCATCTTGTTGTTTCGATCACCATAACAACGTCGTCATTAGTTGCCATTTGTTGTCGGTTTAAGCTTAATTGTGTTTTGGAGTGTGTTTTATAGTTTTGGAAGTGGTTTAACAAGTACACGCCCATACCTTGCTATTTATAGAATGAAAATAACTTAATTATAGTAAAAAAAACCGGTTCCAACGGTTAAAAACGGCTATATAGCCGTTGGAACCGGTTTCTAACGGCTAGGATATTTGAATTTCAAAAAAAAACCGGTGGAACCGGTTTTTACATAATAACCGGTCCCGGTTCCTACCCTATCCGGTTCCTAAAAGTTAGCATTTCTGGGCATCGGTTCGGATCGGGAACCGAACCTGTTCCTGACTGGAACCGGTGCCATTTCCTACCCAGTGTGAAAATAACCGGTTCCGAACCAGTTCGGGTTTTCCAACTGTACCCGATTTGTGCACGTCTAAAGCTGGATCTCATAAACATCCTTAGATGATAAAAGACATTGACATATCTATTTTTGTCTAATGGTTGTTGAAAATGAAACATCTACAACTCTTTCTTCTAAATCATGTAATATGTTATCTAGCAAATCACCATGTTCTTCGATTTCTGATATAGTGATATATCACTTGACTAAGTTTCATAAAACCATTATTCTTTTTATAAAAGATTTCGATTTATTTATAATATACAATATGGTTTTAAATTTTTTTGTTTATAAAATTTGTTTATGAGCGACATATTCTATACCAAATCCAGATCTTGAGTTATATATTACTTCGCTTAATTGAGTGCTGGATTTGAACTTGAAAGATCATGGAAGGGGTACGGTACCAACGATCGTGAGTGTTGGACCTATGAGTGATTTGGTCGATTTTGGGAAGTGACTTCGCTATTGATCCCCTGGTCCATCTGTGGACCGACCATACGGCTGTTGGTTGCACCATTGATTATTTTGATGCTTGATCTTTCATTTGTTAAGCTATGACTTGATTTTATAAAATGAGAAGCATATGTCATGAACATATTGGCATCTTAGAAAATTAGAATAACGTTTTACCTATATTTATAGATTTTTAATAAAATTAGAATAACTTTTTCTGTTTATAGTAGATTGATATGCGTTTTAATATACAAAAAATACGTTTTAATATATAAATGGATGGTCTCCGTCATTTAGATTAGAGTCCCTTTATTCTAAAAAATACGTTTTGATACATAAACGGATGGTCTCGAAGAAACTGCCAAGTAGACTATTTATTTTTGTGGTGATATAACTCATGGCTAATACCATTTCTATTGATGAATTGGTTTGGGTTGGAATACTATTTAAAAAAAAAAATAGATAAAAAAAAAGCTTAAACCCGGCCACAGCTAGCAAACATAAACTAGTTTGCCCACCAATTTTCAACACAATCATGGCCACATGTCACTAAATGAATGATTCACATTTTAATTTATTTTTCTTTTTCTTTTCATACTAATTAATTTTAACACTAAAATGTTTTTCTTTAATAACTTTTTATAAATAAGTTTTTAAAAATCTAAAAACACATTATTGTTTAGTTTTTTTTTTAAAACACACCGGTATAAATTTTGTTAAAAAACATAAGATTGCAAAAATATATATTTTTATAATTAAATAAATATTAATAATTATTGATTTACATTATCCGACACTTGTCAACTCCGTATTGGTTCATGATATTTTTCGGATAAGACGGTGAATATAAATATTTTTTAAGATAATTTTAAATTAAATATATATTTTTTATTTTTTAGTTAAGAAATTATTTTTTATATTTCTAAACACTTTTAATAAAAATAACAATTATTAATAAAAAACAATTATAAATTATATTTATTTAATAAAAATAGTGAAGTTTGGGTTGCTAATGGGTGTGAAAAATTTGGTTTGGTTTGGTTGGGTTGGAACATTGGGTTCGTGAAAGAGAAAAAAATTAATTTCTAATAATAATTGGGCTGAGTTGGTTTGTGAATGGGAAATGTCTAAAAAGTTATCAAATAACTAATCTTGTATTAGTGATTAAAGTGAGTTTATTTTATATAAACTTAATTTAAAGGATATAGTAATTTATTAATGTATTTGTTTTAGAATTTAGGAATAGTGGTTAGTATATACCCACGCACGTGAGACAAAATCTGAAGTTGAGCTATTTTCTTTCAACTTCAACATATTGATTCGATTCTTGTTACCAAAGCTATTGAATTATCCTTTTCCAACGCAAATGGACCCCAATACCCATATCATATCCACACACATAAAAATATAAATATTTCTATACCAAATTTGTCCTCTTATATGAACATAGTATTTCATGTAATTGAAAAAATGTATATGCTATTAGAAGATGTTTTGTATGCATTGCTATATGTTTTAGCTATTATCTACTACACATTAGGAGCCTTTAAAAAAAATAAAATTATGATAGTGTAAGAAAATTACAATTTGCAAACTTTATTTCCTTTAAACTAAGTTTTTAAGTGTCAAATAAATATCGTTTAAACTAAGTTTATATACAAATCAATATAATTATAAAAATTTATTATCAAGATAATACATGTACGTATTCTCTAAAAAAATTACTATCAACTTTCGTAAGATGAAAAAAATATTGCATCCAGACTAATACAGGTTGGAGTTGACACTTGACAATATATTATATTTAAAACTTAAAATAAAAATATATATGTTCATAGATAATATAAAATAGCCGTTCCCTATGACAAAACTAGAAATATAATGTGTCCATGAAAAAAGGACCACTTGCAATCAAATTCAACCTTTTCTATCAACTTCAAATATAAATGTCGATTTGTCTCTAATTCATCTATTTTTTAATTCGATTTATGTTTTATGCTTCTTCCAATAACAACAGTTAAGTTTTAAATTTTACTAATTTACTACCATTTGTTCCAAATATTTATATAATATATTACTACTTTATATATACAAGTATATCTACTTTTGTGTTGCGGTAGAACACATTAAATATGCTACATATTCGAAAGATTCCGTACATTGCAGCGGGTATTCGTACATTGCAGCGGGTACTCAATGAGTATTAGTTTGATTTGTTATGGTAAAAGTTTATGTGACAAAAATTGTATAACTAAAAATACTGTGATAAAAGTTGAAAGAATAAAAGTTTCATTCTAAATTGAGGGGCTAAAAGGTAAATGTTTATACTTAGTTAGCGTGAAAGTACTCTAGAGATCAAAAGGTAAATATTTAAAATTGTATTGACATCAATCTTTAGGGATAAAGATAAATTTTGTTTACATTTTATTATTTCTAGACCTTACTAATAGTTTTAATGTGGGTGAGATTATAGGACATGACTATTGTTAAAATTTTGGTTATTCTGTTGATTTGGTTAGTTAAAGCGTTATCCCAATGCATGTAAGCGGTGAGTTTTAAGTCTTTAACCATCCAATTGTATAACAAGAGTGTTGTGGTGTACAAGTACCACATATTAAAGAAATCCAAAAATAAATATTAAATAAATAAAAATGGGTGACTAAAAATGGGAATGGACCCACCATCTATGTTAGCCTATTGGGTGTCACCTGGTTAGCTAGAGGAGGTAGACGGTTAAAAGCTGAGATGTTGTGGTGTGGAGCATGGTTAAAAGCTGGGATGGATGGGAGTAGCGCTGTAAGCGGACCGAACCGAATCGAACGAGGTTTTGTCCGTATTTGTCCGTTAAGTTTTTGTCGGACAAAATGACGGTTCACGAACACTCTACTGAACAAAAATTCGTGTACGAGTCCGACGTTCATTAAGGAATTGAGTTTGTCCGTGTCTATATCCGTTTGTTAGTATTATAAATGGATTCTAATAGACACCGGTGGACAAAGGAACACTAACGAGCACTAATGAACAAATAACACTATAATGAACATTAATGGACAATCAAATATAAATGACTCTAACGAACAAACAAACGTAAAAAGTTACATATTAATTCAAAAAAAATAATCATAAATCCACACAAATTCACGTCATATTAAGAAGGCCCCACAAAAAAGACCAAAACTGAGGCTCATACAGTTTGAAAATTCTTGCATAAAAGGACCAAAACTGTTAACTTGAGAAACAGCTTTCGCCCATGGTTTCACCGGATTCATGCATATAAACCCTAGCGGTTTTTCACGTCGGGCACAAGTGTTCAACTTGCAGCCCCCAATCAATCAAATTCATTCCTCTCCTGCAACTTGCACTCACAACAAAATCAACATCCACAAATAAATTCAGTAATTCACTCACCTATAGCTTTCATGGCGGAAGCTCATAATAATCCTACTACTTCCGAATCCTTCAACACATTCTTCCAGAACTGGATCTCCGAACAAAACACCTACCTTCAACAACTCGTAACCGCCGCTAACAACCACAAACAAATACATAATCAAACCGAAAACGGAAAACAACTGGTTCAAAAGGTAGTACAGCATTACGAGCAGTACTACCAAGAGAAATCCGTATGGGAGACACGAGACGCCATCTCAATGCTCACTCCAGCATGGCGTAGCAGTTTAGAAGACGCCTTCTTATGGATAGGCGGATGGCGGCCAACATTAGCCATTCATTTACTCTACTCCAAATCCGGATTACAGCTCAAAGCTAAACTCGGAGACCTAATACGTGGCATATCGACTGGCGATCTAGGAGATTTGGCGCCAAAACAGATGGAACGAATTGATGAGTTACATAAGAAGACGGTGCATGAAGAGAGAGTGTTGACGGAGAAGCTGCAGGAGTCGGTGGCGGACAGGTCGATGGTGGAGCTGTCGAATGCGGTGTCGGAGATGATGCGGAGCGGAGAGAGCGACTGTGAGGTGGAAAGTGAGGAGAAGGTGAGGAGAGAGTTGGAGTTGAAGAATGAGGATGTGGAGGAGTTGATGCATATGGCGGATGAGTTGAGAATGGAGACGTTGAAGGCGTTGATTGAGGTGTTGACGCCGATTCAGGCAGTGTATTTTTTGATTGCGGCCGCGGAGTTGCATGAATGGGGGAAGAAGAGATGACACAAGGGATAGTGAGGACTGAGGAGTGACTGTGAGTGATATTATTAATTTTTGAATGATTTGTTGGATTTAGATGGTTTGCATTTTATTAAATAACTTATGGATTTGATTTAATTTGTATGATATTCATTTCGATTATATGTTTGTATATAATTTAATCATAATCATAACTGATTTTAATTTTGATCTGAAGAGTAACTTTGATTACCGTAAGTAATAATGTTTACTAACGTGCATTTAGCATATGAATTTGTAGGGGAAAAGGAATTAGAATTGCAATGCTACTAACTTTTACTACCATGTGGTGTCATCTCATTTTCACTCAGGAGGGTTGCGGTGGTGTTCCATATTATCCAAAGTACCTCGAACATACTTTTCAACACAAATCATCAGCTTCTACTTTGGGTCGTGAACCCAACACCCAACCTGATGGACTTGCGGCGGTATTCCCGATTCCCTGAGCCACTATCCGAGGGCGCCCCTTCCACCCTTACGATGATAGGGGTGTCAACTGGTCGATTTGGATTGGTTTTGGGCTCATACCGAACCAAAGTTGAAAATTAAGTTTCCTTGTTTTGAAAACTGTTTGGTTCAACTTTTTTTATAGAGATGAGCAAATGGCCTGAGTATTTTTGGTACCCACCTTTTGAAGTTTCAAGATCGGTATGACACCGTCATTTATTGATTTTCTTCCTTCGTATACCTTACTATAGCGAGCATTTTTGGTGTCAGTTGCGGTACCCATTTTTGAGATCGGGACTTTTGAAACCAGCATCCGATGCCATTTGCTCATCCATAGTTTTTATAGTGTTTTGTTTGCATTTTTCATGATAGGTCCTGTTTGGTTATATGTGAAAGGCATTAGGCATCAATTTAGTAATAAGTAGTTTTATGTTGTCCACTTTAACAATTCGTCCATGGCATGCTTTGGTTTCTTTTAGGGTATGTTTGACACGAAACTTTTAGAGCATTCCCATCCCATCTCCTATAATTATGTGAGGGGGATTGGTAAATTATAGGGTGAGATTTTGAATGATTGTGAGTGTAAATTATAGGGTGAAGAGAGAAATGTGATGATTTTTTGTAAATTTGGGGAAATATTTGGGGTATATTGTTTACCCCTATATATTTTTTAATATTTGTTGGATTGGTTGTGAGAAGAGAAGAGAGAAAACTGTAATGATAAAAGTATTATTTAATTAAACAGGCTAGAGAAATTTAGTGTTTTGTAGTGTAATTATAGAGATAGGGATGAGGGATGGGATGTGAATGCTCTTAAGAGTTTCTAGTTTTAAGCTTTTAAGAAAAAAGCTCCTACTTAATTAAAAATCTTGTTTGGTTTAAGGAGCTTGGAACTTTTAGATCAGGAGAAAAAACTTAAAATTTAAAGCTTCTACTAGTAGCGTTTAGAAAGAGCTGCAAGCTTTTAGTATTTTAATTTACTTAAATAACCTTCCAAAATAAATACATTTACTGTTATTGTTTTTAGTTATACCCATTTTAGTAATTTTATACATTTTCTTAAAACCTACAGCTACTCAGTCAAACACTTAAATATACCTAAAAAGTTACAGCTACAGCTACCAGCTTCAAGCCACAACTAGCGGCTAGTTTTGCCAAACATACCCTAAGTTTCTTGAAAACGGATTTTTGGCGGGTTTATACATCTTACCCTCCCATTGTGAAAAAAACTGAAATCCATTTGCAATTCTAGATACCCCTTTTCTCATTAGAAAAAATTATTTAAGAAAAACAAATTTACAATTTCTTTTTCTTTTGAAAAACATTATAAAGTTTTGTGTCGCGCACAGCCACATGATATTATCATCAACTAAGGAGCCACAAGGTTTTATCGTCAATTGAGGAGCCTTCGTCCCTTTAGGGATGCTACACTTGCTAAACAATCCTATCATTCTATACAATTAAATGGAAGATACTTTTAAAAGGATACGTCAGCATTTCTGTTGGTGAATACCAATAACGAGCGTATTATATCAATCGGTTATATATTCATGGTTAGACAAAACATGATCATGTATTGATATGTTTACGGATCCGGTAAGCCTATAGCTTAAGAGCACAACCACGGTACACAACTAAGTCACCCTATGCCCACCTACATAATTTATATATGCCTACGACAAGGTTCCTTTCTATCTATGTTGCAGTGTCCCATCTATAACATAATACTAAAAGATTTTGCATGACGACAGCGCATGCCACACCGCTACAAACATAGTGTTTTTGGAGCCTTTATTATTTACTTTTATTTAGCCAATCAAATCATCCACATAATTTTCTTTTTCCAACTTTTATAATTTATCCATTATTTTAATTATATTAGATGATTGAAATTACTACGCATTATATTGAGAAAAAACTCTGCCTACGTAATAATGTAGTAGTGACGTAGTGAGGCTTTTTCTATTTTGATGTGGCACAATTGCCCGTATTATTGGTAGAACTTAGAAGTAGAGACAACCTTATAACGTCCCTTATAGGCATAGACGTGTCATAAATGTTTGAATAAACTATATAAGAGAAGAAAGGACCAACAGAGGATTGATCCATGAACATCTTATCCATTTTCATGAGTGGAAATCCTGCTGCATTATTGTCACATCAGCACCAGATTTTATGAAAAATCATTATTGCACAACTTTCACACTGCATGATTGATGATACGATTCCATTCGAGACGAACCAAATCTCTAGAGAACTTGAGCAAGAAGAGAAAATTTCCAGACTTTTTGATTAACCAATAAACAAGACGAAAGACAGTAAACAGACATCCAAACAGATAATACCGAAGATAACAACTAGCATCCTGTTAATAGCAAATAGACTTTTAGATAAACTAATAACCTATGTTTGTTTATAAAGTGCTTAGTAGATTACCATGTAACACACTTCTTGATCCTCTAATCCATATGACAGGGTCTGCACAGGTCAGGTGTGCACCGGGTCTTGTGGTGACCCGTTGGTATCACTGTATCAGTTTATGTTAAAATCCAAAATTTTAACTTAAAAAGGTCTCATAGTTAACAAAGTACACATCAAATGAAAACTCTTCATAGTTCATCTTTGCCTGGTTCAGTTGTGGCTGTGGGTGGTGGTGGGTGCTTGGATGGTCTCCTCCCCGTCCTCACGGTTCTTTGAATGAAATCGATAATATCCTCCTTTGTCCTGTTTCCTTCATATGGAACCACCTTACCACTTGAAGTTTTGAAGTATAATGTTGGGTAACCTTGAACTTCAAATAAGTCGCTTGTAATGTCGTTGTTTGATCCATCCTGATGCAAAAAAGTTTCAAAATTGATGTAAATAGAAAACAAACTAGCTATAGAAACCAATTAAATTCGTCAAAACCTGCCTGCAAATGCTTTCAACCTATTAAAAGTTACTTATATACAAGCATATGGTAATTGTTTGTTCCAAAACCTATAATATGTTGAGGAACCGGATAATGCGCTATTGCACTTGCACTCAGTACATGTAGCATAATCAAGGTGATTAGATAATCCATCCGGTTCATCTTGTGTATCAAATCAAAGGAATAAATGCATTATTCAGTTCTCAACATATTATTGGAATTCTCAAAGGGTGGGTTCTACGGCAGAACACAGTTTTTGCAAGGATGGAAAGAACAAAATAAAACATTCATTTTTTAAAATTTTAAAAACTTGGAAATACAAGAAAATGGCTAAAATGATTGCATATTCATCTCTTCTAACATGTTATTAGAATACATAAACAAAATTCGTTTGTTTATAGAGACGACACATGTGTAGGTAAACATTTAAAAGTGAAAAAGAAAAGGCATACAGGCAAATTAATTTAACGTCTTTTTATGTATACTCAGCCATTTGCATGTAACAACTAGAAGTTTTTAAAAAATACAAACCATTGATAGAAAAAATTAATTCTTTTCGTTCTCACAATAATTTAGTATTCTGCAACGGACCCTCCATATATATACAACTCTAGCTAGTATTAGAAACAAGGGGGGACTTACGAATTTTGCAATCACAACACCAGCGTCATTTTCAAAGGAGGTAGCCACTTCATCCAAGATTGGAGCCAGTTTCTTGCAGTGGCCACACCACGGTGCATAGAACTCCAGTAGAACTGCGGGTTCCAAACCATAAGCTTAGAACAAGATAAAATATAATAATATAATAAAAAATATATCAACACAAATCTTACTGTTCTTTTTAGAATCCAAAACCATATCTTTAAGGCTGTCAGCAACCACCACCTTCACGGGTTCGTCGTTGGTTTCTGGAATTGGCTCCTGATTTACAAACGGCTTTACTTTTCCATCCTGAAAATGTCACCAGTCAGTTTTATTTTATTGCCTGAAGTGTATTTAAACTTTAAAAGCTTAATATCTCCTAAACCATTTTATTAAAATATAAGTTAAAAGCGTTTCAAATTAATAATATCTACTAGATTAGTTGTTAACAGAATCCAGTTATTTTCAGATCAAGTAATACATGCATGAATGTACTTATATTCTTATAATTAGTATTGTTAACTTGATTAATGAGATATCAAGTACGGGTGTGCAAGTAACCAAAAAATCTGATCTGTAACCAAAAAAACAAAATGAAATAACCAAACCAAACAAAAACTGACGTTTTGGTTTTTATTTTTCGGAAAAAAACCAAACTTTTCGGTTCGATTTCGGTTTTGCACATAACTAAAACCGAAAAAAACCGAACCGATCAATGGTTTTTCATTTTTCATTTATTTTGAATGTTAGAGTTCTTTATAAGAGTTTAACAAATAATGTTAATCCATATATTTTAGCTTGAATGTATGATAATCAATTAATTATTAATTAACTAACAAAAAGATTATGCCCAAAACCATTATTTTTTTGGCCAGCTTTATTTCCAAACCCATTCAACTGGAATGGTAAAACCAGAAAATCCGAAACCAAACCCACACTAAAAAAAACAAAAACCAAATGATTTCCAAAAACTCAAAAACCAAAATTTAGGTTTTTGATGTTTTAGTCCAAATGTATAATAATCAATCATCATTAATTAATTAATTAGCAAAAAGCTGTAAGCCCGAAACCATTCTTTTCGGTCAGCTTTTTTTTTCCGGCCCAAAAGTCTCAAGCCTAAACGGTAAAATCCAAACCCAAAACAGGCATTTTTCAAAAACACAAAAAACCGAACTTTCGGGTTTTTGGTTCGGTTTAAGTCCAAAGCTGACACATGCAAACCGCAATAGAAGTTGAAACATACCACGTAGTCCTTCAACCAAGGAGCGAGTTGATCAACTTCAACATTGGAGTTAATAAACTTGAGACCATTATTGTTTTGCACAACAAGAACAGGTGACTGGTCCTCTTTAAGCCCAAAATACTGCACATCAAGTTTGACAAAAAGTTCATGCTGGAGGTCAAAGTCAAAAACTAAATAAATATATAAATAAATAAATAAAGAAATATTATATTACCTGCAATGCAGCTTGACTAGCTTTAAGATCACCCAAAAGGAAGTTAATCCCTCTCCTTTGTATAAACCAGCAACTTCTGTGTATTTTGATTTAAAGCCATCAATAAGTTCATGGCTAAAATCCAAAAACAGCATAGCCTACCAACAGAAAGAACAAATTGTTTACATAATAAACAAACCAAATATTCAGTGAACCGTGCAGTAGGAAGCTTTGTTGGTGTTAGTTTATTTAATAAACAAACGGACATGAACAATAACTTTTGTTCATTTAGTTAAATGAAGGAGCATACACACATGCCATTTATGTCCGTAAGCGTCCTCTTACATCCGTTCATTTAAGTCGTGTGTGGTTTAAGTTCTTTCGTTTACATTCGTTACCATGTGTTTAAACTTTTTAGGTGGATTATACATTTATACGTTAGTCTAGTTTTACTTACATTCTAGGCCCAACACATTGTTGTTCACATTTACTTTTAATTGGTTTTAGCTCACTTATGTCCGTTTGTTAACGTTCGTGAACCATTCGTTTATACATTTAGTGAACAGATATAAACGAACGCAAACACGTTCCTTTTCTTAATGAATGAACACAAACAAAAAAGTCGTGTTCGTGTTCATGTACAAGCCTACATCAAAATAAGTAAACATGATATATACCTTCGCGTTGGGACTTTCAAAGTATTTGACTAGAAACGGTTGGTTGGCTGGGCTTTGGTCAAAGAGTGTCACAAGAGGAATGCTAGAGTCTACTATGAATTTCTCCAAAGCATCAACATCAAATTTCTGAAAATTAGCAA
>NW_027496088.1:0-117500 GCF_021521415.1 Bidens hawaiensis
CAGAGTGTTTGTTTTCTTGGAGATATTTCCTTAAAAAACATCTTTGTGGACTCTTCTTGGTGCAGATCTAGTCCTACCTCTTTTTACCTCTTATAATCTCATAATCCAAATTTCTCCTTCAGTGTTGTATAACTATTATTTAAATTTATGTTTATTTTAGCAATCCGTAAAAGTTAAATAACAAACAGCCTTCTTAATACAGACTGTAGACCATTGGTTCACCTCTTCTTCTACGGAGGTCAGCAGATATGATTCGTAGACAACAAACATTTTACCTCTTAAAATATAAATTGCACCTAAATTTGTTATTAAATGCATGACTCTCACTCCTTTTATTCCGTTAGCTCGTTAACCCATGGCCATTCTAACAATTCTAACGCATAGTAGGGAGTAATATTTAACGGGCTTAACTTGTCCATGTCATCTTAATGCATGGGGCATGGTAGTACACCAATTGGCCTATATAAATCAGTGTGAATCTCTTGAACTGGTTGTCTATCCGAAATGCAGGTTTATCGTCAATGTCCACTTTCCTTTTAGTGAGGTCACTATTTTTCTTGTATATGATAAATCTGCCATACTCCTATTCCTACAATACTCCAAAATAATCTTAAGGCCGAATTTGTACCCAAAATGACCTATCTAAAAGGCGAGAGTCTTTATCAAATAGTCTAGTCCCACATTAACAAATGAGGTCACTAATACAAATGCTTTCTTCCAACGTATCATTTTGAGTTTTTATGATGTTTAGCCATTACCATCATTGCGGTCTATGGTACCATGGATTGCTTTCATGCATCTACACTATTAAAGAGTTTTATACATTTATTGCCCTTATTAGAGCAAGTTTATTATAGGGATGAGATGGGCATAGTATCAAGACAGTACCAGAATTTAAAGGCAAAATTTAGAAAATACTACTACCGGCATCAAAAACTAAAAAGTTTGGTACCGATTTGATATCGGTACCGAATCGATATCAGTACTGAATCTGTTCATCCCTAAATTATTGTCCTATGGTAAGCCACCCAAAACTTTTAGGCTTACAAAATCTACAAATCCCAAAGAAAACGCACTTTCTTGAAATACTTACAAATTCTTATGAATGTATACATTTTTTGAGAAATATTTAGAAGTTAAGTAAAATAAATATAATTATGTTAAAAATGAAATATATAAAAATTGAATAAGAAAAGGAAGTTAAAAACTAAAATGGCATAGCATACTCGTTTGTGGGAGTGCCATTACAAATGGCAAATGCTTCATCCAAAAACGCCTCGTAGTTTAGGGATGAGTTTGGTACCATACCGGTACCGAAAATACTTGGTTCGGTACCGATACAACTTGCAATAATTCGGTAAATACTGGTACCAGTTACTGATCTTGAATTTTTTCAATCCTGATTTTCTAACCGGTGTTCCCATTTGCTCATCCCTATCATTGTCTCGTAGACATGGTCTTTAATGTTTAAAAATTGCATGTTTTCTCCCTACTAAACATATCATTTTTAGTCCCTGTCAAATTTTTGCTGGTTATAGTTTTGTCTAAGCATGTTCGGCTTAGTTTCGGATACCCCCAATCATGTTTCGATAAACAAATTATGTTAACATTGCCTTGTTAAGTATGTTTGCCAACCGTTTAACCTGTTTATTTAAAAAAACGTGCTTATGTTGCATAAAATGATTGTATGTTGTGTCAAAACTAGATAAAAAAATCATCATTATCTTTTATAATTTTCATATAATTATTTTATATTGATTTGAGTGAAAAAAAGAATTAGAAAAGAAAAAGTATCTCTCAAAAAAAATCATTTTAGATATATCTTAGTTTGGATATTTTCAGACGATAATAATAAACTAATTTGAAGATATCTCAGAATTCAACAGAAATCTTGGAACCAAATGTTGGGCTTTCAAAAAGCCACATCTCATCTTTTTTAATGACTCCATGGAAGAGACAAAACGTGTAGCAGATAAGCCCACAAAAAATGAGAGGAAAAAAAAAACAAATATTAATAAACTCAAACACAACTATATATTAATTTATGGGGTCAAGTTGTTCTATAAAGTGGTATAAAAATGAGAATAATGAAAAGGATTTGTAGGAAACAAAAACCTGAAAAATAAAATGAAAAAGAAAAGCATAACTCAAATTTTAATACAAAAACGAAAAATTTAAAAACACAAAAATGTTTCCATCGTCTACCCTATTCTCAAGAAAAAAAAACTCGAAAAATACACAATGTTTAGTAAAAAAAATCATTGTGTCTTTTTGTTTATCGTTGTCTTTTGTGTTTATTTTCGTCATTGATTGTGTCTTTTTCTTGATATTGTGTTATATTACCAGCATTGTGTCATATTGTGTTATATTTTGCGAATGATTGTGTCTTTTTTTGTTTAACATTGTGTTGTTTGTTCATTTTCGGCATTGTGCCTTTTTGTCGTTTTTTTTAACGTGAATGACGGGGAAACATTTTGGGCTTTTAATTTTTTTCGTTTTTATTTATATATCGAGTTATGATTTTTTTATTATCTTTTTTGAAACTTTTTTAGGGGTTTTTTGTGTGACCACAAATCACTCTTATATTTCTATTTTGAGCATTTTAGTTTTACCCTTATTATCTATATAGTATAATTAAGAAGTTTGGTGCCACGAAATTTTTTTTTAATATTATATTAATTTTGTTTATTATGTAAATTATTTTGATATATAGGTAATTGTGATGTGTTGGTGGGCTGGTTGTTTTTAAGTTTGTGAATTCAAAGAAAGGAGTTGGAAGGAAGTATGCATGCTGGTTTGCTGCATAAAGTAAATTTTTTCTTGATTTGTTTTTAACGTGAGGACCTTTTATTTAATGGATTTTTTTTTTGCTTTTTTAATTATTTATTAATTTATTTGTATTTTTATATGTTTATATAAATAAGAGTCTTGGTGCCGCAAGTATCCCGTGGGCCACTTGGCGGCACATTATTGGTGCAAAGACATTTTTTTAGTTCCTGTGAGTAACGAATGTGATGGAAATTGACCGAATTCTCGTAGACTCATTATGTTTTGTTTTAGTATCGTAACATACGTAAGAAAACCGACCGAATGCCTATTTTTTTTTTGTTTTTATTTTCGGAATCGTAATGAAAGTGACGAAAACCGGTAAAATTTGCGTAGACTCTCCGCCTCAACCCCCGAGATCGATAACGTTCGGGTTTTTACAAGTTTTACCAATCAATGTCACCCCAATGGCCCACCTCAGTTTTTATAATTTATTTTATTTTATTTTTGGTTTTAGTGTCAGTACATTAAAGCATGTAACCGAAACCGATTGAAATCGCGTCAACTTAGCACTTCAACGCTTGGGTTTTACCACCGCCCGAGTTTTATCAATATGCCCCGGCGCGCCGGGTAAAACACTAGTTTATGTATAAAGCATCAGTATAATTCGTATACAACTGATTTATGTGAAGATGATAAGATCAAAAGGACGTTGATAGAAAAGGAAAACTCATTAAAACACTTACAATTGAGATGCTTTGGGTTCAAGGCTTCAAGTCCTAAAGACGAATAGAAGGTGTAACTATTTATATTGAGTGTTTGTTTCAGTTTCTTTTGTCAATCGGATTTTGTGAGTTTTAATAAAAGTATTGAACCTGGCGTTTGGTTCCAAATCTGATTATTTTTGTTCTTGTGTTTTGTTGATCATGTGCCTTTAGAGAAGTCAACTCATTTATTATTTTTTACACGTTTAGAAAAACCTAAAACCTAATAATTTTCATGTCAGATTAGTTTCATTTAAAAAAATTTGTATGTAGATTTCTTAAACTCCAAGGCTTATGGGTATCATCAATTCGGGCTCAAGCTTATAAGAACATGGTGTGACCAACCGACACTTTCCGGTCAATATCGTACATACTCTAAACATGATCACATGCCATAAGATAATATTTGGTTTAATTTGCACTAAATAGGGCTTACAAAGTCTAGCAGGGCCATGCATATCATTATCATACATGAGGTAATTTAGGGAATTACCAGTTATGTGCACAATATTCCCGATCAGTAAGAACGTTGGTGACCACATACATGAATCGAAAATGAAGTCCAAATGATCCATAACACTCAAACAATACTTTACACGCTCATGTCTCACGTTATAACGTTAACTACACAACTAATAGTTCATATGCGTGTAAAATCACAATTCATACATTAACTTACATAAAATGTGTGTAAAACATATTAAACATATTACTGGTTAACTAGACACATGATACTACACCTAGTTATTATTCAACTTGCACAACCTTATAACACAAAAACTATTATATCCTTCACACTTAACCAAACTTAACCCTAACTAAACCTAACTAGAGGCTAGCCAATTATAGCCTAACCAAACTAAACCCAAACCAAACCCTCCATACCACTGATGTGCTAAAAGTAGTTATATAAAAACACGCTAATCTAGACACTAAGTAATAAATTCTAGACACTTAAACTTAACTAAACTACTAACCGGCAAATGAACCGGTCGACTCTAGTACAGCTAAGTAAATCCGGTTATCGAACCCACGAGACTCTTTAAATTACGTTTACTAGCTAATTAGACTCGACTACAAAACACGACTTATTATTTGGTTTTTTTTTAAAATACTAAATTAATACTATAATTAAAACTAATTAAGAAAACAAATAAATTAAACGAAAACAAAGTTTGTTATGAAATAAGATGATGATGAGAAAACTACCTAGGCTAGACTCTCCTAAATTTTGATAATGAATTGACTCGGGAAAATATTTAGTTATGGACTGGGATCGTAAAATAGACACTTAAAAGAAAAACCAAATAGGACCCCTGACCCTCTCAAGAGAAAGCCTATGGATTTCTAACAAGTTTTAACGCACACCAGTATTAAAAATCAAGTTCGCTTACGGTCACCCAATTGTTTACAATTTAGTTCCTTTATACGAAATCCTACCTTACAGCGCGGAAATCAAAGGCAGTTTAATATATCAAATTGATTCAATAGACAATAATTAAATAATCAAACCTAGACGGACTCCTTACGAAGAAATAAATCTAGCAAGATCAAATAATAAAGATCTATCAATAACCTAGCACCTTACAGATTTAGGTTAGCAGCACACTTAGGTTTAATTAATTAATAATTATTATTCCTATGATCTTAATGCATATCAATCATAAAATAGTCAAAAACACAAAGTAGATGACCTAATAGCAACCTATCATAATGACAAACAATAATCTAGGCAACTATGGAATAATAACAATTAATCAAACAATCCTAAATATCCATATGCATCAATTTAATATGATTAAACCTTTTACTAAATCATAAAAATCATAACGATAAATAAATCCCAAATCAAAACATAACGTCAAAATAGGTTCATCATAAGCCTAGGCAGTCTATAATTTTTAGCCTAACATCATAAAATAAAACAAAACAATAATAAAGGAATTCATGGTGGAAAACAAAAGAAACGAAAGATTAAAGACGATAAAACCCGTGGTCTTCGTTCTTCGATGATAAGCACGCCACCGTATGATTCCAAGCCTTCAAAACCTCCAAAAGATCACCTCTTGAGCTCCAAATTTTGTTTATGGCTTTCAGGTTATGATTAGGTTAAGTTTATGGGTGTTTATATAGACTTTTAAGGCCCATAAACTTAAAATTAGTATAAGATTCTGTAAATCTAAGCCCATAAACTTAATATTTGTAGAATATTCTAGAAAACTGAGCCCAAAGTCTTAATATTTGTAGAAGATTCTAGAAAACTGAGCCCAAAGTGCCGCGCGACGGGCCTTCTCCCATTTTGCTTGTTTTCGCCCTCTTTTTGACATGGTTGAAACCCGGAACCTAAAATATTCAAATAAATTAGTAATATACAAATTCTAATAAAAACAGAACGAAAACTAATAAAATATTATATTAAATATACAAAGGATTTATATATATTTAGCCTTATATCAACCACTCTCATTCTCATGGTCATAATAGGGCCCCTTACTCATGTTTACTCAACCAACAACTTCCAACATGTTTGTCTCTTAAACCACAGCACACCCCAACCTTATCACAACACTTCTCTTGCATCTCAAACTCACGAACTCTCTCTGCTTACTCCTAGAACCGTCCACCATCCACCCTTCCTCCCCAATCCATTATCTCTTTACAAGTGTAATCTTTAAGTTACAAACCTCAAAACTCAAGAATAACAAGCTATTTAAGCTAGAGATGATGACTCAAGTCCAAGGAAGCTAGGTGTTGCTTGGAAGCTCAAGCTTTCTCATATATTCTTGTTACTATATTATTATTATATCCTCTAACCTCACCCCAAGTGAGTTCTATGTTCAAACCTTCATACTCTTGGTTTATAAGACAAGTTTAGATCTTGTATGAAGAACCACCTCAAAATGCTAGTTAAAAGATAGATGAACCTAAACTAACCACTAAATCTTTATTTTCTTTAAACAAATCTTATAAATAAGGCTCTAACATGTTAAATAGTTTCAAAAAAAAAAAGATAATATTACAAAACATAAGCTTTTCATGCAAGACGTTAAGTAAAGAGACACATTTTTGAAAACTTCCACATATATCAAAACTTGTGTTGTGGTAAACTAGCAAAAATGGCATGTTCATCATCTTTAATAGTGTAATATTAACCAACTACTGTTAGTTAGTGTAAACAAACTTATATTAAAGATCTAACCAACAACTAGTGCCAAACCAGGATCTACAAAGTATATGTAAAACAAGACATAAACTATGAACAAGAATCAAGATAGGGTCACATTGAACATTATTCAGTTGTAAAAGTGAAGAAATATGGACATTTAAATCCAAAACATGTTAAACATAATGTTAAACATCTTATTAAATCATTAACTAATGATTAAAGTGATTACACTTCTAGGAACTATGAGAAAGTAGGTAAAAGTACAATCTCAAGTGGACAGTGAGCTGGTCGAATTTAACACCGGATTCCCAACACCATAACTCGGTCCATACTTAGCCAAAAGGTTCGGTTCTTGAGTATAAAATACACTAATCGGAGTCTAGTTTCTAACCCAATAGGTTTCTTGAGATTTAGGATTGATTTCATATCCCAAAATGACTTTATAAAATTAAGTTTCAAAAGTGTACCTTTTCAACAGATTTTATGTTCTACTAAATGGACCATAACTTACTCATAACAAATCCAAATGACATGATTATATTTGCAATACCTTATATCTTAGGTTTAAAATTTGTACTTACACTCCTCGTGAAAATAAGTTTAAGTCGGTCAAATAAAGGTTTTACCACATACTATCCAGAAATTTCGTTGTACAACCTTGGTGTACTAATAAATAAGTTTGGACCCCTTAACACCTCCAAAAGTTATGTATCATAGTTTTCCGGAAACCTACGACATGTGAAGTATGTGATAAAAATTTCATGTTAAAAAAAGGTCGTTTGATACAAGAAAAATAGAGTCACTTCACACCCAAAATCGCTAAGGATTCAGTCAATAATTTAAGAAAACATAAAGTTTTATATACTAGTGATAAGTCACATAACCTTAATATAAAGCTCGTGTGATAACTTATGGACTAATAATAGCATGCTTAATATATTTAACCTTATATATATTGATCCAAAACTTAGACATATGATAAAACACATAAATGAATCACCAACGGTTCATTAGGATACACGTTAACATTTAACACATACACCAACAAGTCTAACATAACATATTGGGTGGACTTTATACAAGATCAACTTGTAAGTTGATATTGCACTATGGGATCGATTCTAAGTAACCGTAGCTGATTAGGTCGCAGTTAGGAGAAGTCCACGTTCGTTTTTGATATTCATTAGCTATCACGCTTGGAAACTCGAAGTTGAGTTTCATGGCCCCCTTTTACGCTTTTAATGATTTATAAAACCCGTGGAGAAACATACTCGTTCTCTTTTTCTATACGGTGGTACAAGAAACAACCTAATACTCGTTTTTATATGGTAGTATAATAAACGTATGCATACTCGCATTCTTTTTAGAAACATGTTTATAAGAAACGTTTTGGTAACTACCTTGTTATACGTTAATTATAAATGAAAACCGACTTTATGTAATACATGGGTTGTTTCGTTAAGACCCTTTATTGTTATATATAGCCATCATCTATCTTAGGCCGTTGGAAATATTGATAGTACTATTGGGCCTGACAAGCCCCATTCACCGTTGGTCGCTCCAACATCGTTATCCATGTAAATGTTTATTGTCCAAATTTCGTTGGGGCAACTCGTTATGTGTCTGGTTCGGTTATTGGCTCATGTTATTCCATATCATTCGTATGTCTTGCAAGCTTACGAATAGGTCATATTTCATTTATCTTTTGTACATCATAATTATAATGATGTCGTTTTCAAGCATACGTTTTCATACATTATGGCCATGTCCAAATAGTTTTCAAGGATTATGTTTCATACATTATGGCCACGTTTATATCGTTTTCAAGGACACGTTTTCATACATTATGGCCACGTTCATATAATTTTCAATGATACATTTACATACGTTATGGTTTCGTTTAAGGGGGAACGGTTTAATGCAATGACCATGTATGCATTATCAATGTTTTTATGGGAAATGGTTTTACGTTATAGCCACAAAATCTATGAACTTAGCAACCTCGTATTGACACTTTTTAGTATGTTTTTCAAGTAATTAAGGCACAGCTGTATAAGTGGAAAACTTCATAGATAAACGTGCACACAAGAGTCGGATACAATTTCGGAAGATTTTACTTGCATAGCCCAACGTGTTGGGTCATATAAGTGAAATCTTAGAAACAATGTCTTTTCATATAATGTTTTAATACTTAAACTTGATTTTGGGATGTAGACTTTGAATTTTAATCTATGTATCCACTTGTCTGTTTGTGTTTGAAATAACATATGCTTTGACAACCATGTTCGTCGCGCTTCGCGATTCCACCAAGGCGGGGTGTGACACATGGGTTGCACTAAATTGGCTCATAATAGTCAACTAGCTTAGAAAACATAGGTTAAACAAAAGAAATTTTAAAGATAAAACACATACAGTTGAAATCGGGTAAAATTAAGTCTATATTTGGCTTAGCATTAAATCCAAGCCAACTGGTGGCTTGGTAACCTAGCTAGGTAATTTTTTTATGTTTTTTAAGTTTGAAATGGTTTTCACTACCTATTTTTTGTTTGTACCCTTCTATCATTGAACAAACATTCCAATATTACTGACCCTTAAAACTTTCAAATCTGTGTCATGTGCGTTTTCAATAAAGCAGTAGAGTCTGATTGTAACATCTCGTGTGTAACATTTCGGGTTTTTACCATATTCGATTGTTTTCATTTTTTTCATTGTACGAACATCTTTCGGATCCTAATCTTCAATAAAATTTTGCAATTATAAGTTATCAAGTTTCCTTATGTTCACTTTCAGCCCTCTATGATTTATTTAATGTTTATTCTTTATTTTACAAAAGTGCATGTATAACCTAGTAAAATCCATATATTTTTAAAAGCTAACAAAATTAAATCATATTTGTATGACATAATTATAGATATATTAAAACACAATACACATGCTTCCTTTTTCCTTAATCTGTCGAGATATGCACACACATATAAGTCATACATTTTTATTACAAAAAGATTTAAAATTCAATTCTTGAGATAACTTCCAACTCTCCTAAAAATTTAACCCCTTGGATTCTCTACTAACTAACATATGCAATTCCAAGTATCTAGTCATAACATTTTAAAGTCACAAAACCATTTCCTTCCTACATTTCTTTTTCTTTATCTATTTACCTTCTAGATGATAGTTGACTTAGCAAAGATATTTCAAATCTTACAAAGATATCCAGAAATCAACTTCTTGGACTCTTCAATATCTTGGACAACCTTACACTCCACTTCAACACCTACAAAATATACCAAATCTTTCACTATCTCTATCCTAGATTCTACCAGCAGCTGAAAGTCAACTTTGAAGACCCATATCTCACTCCAAATTCAACTAAATGACTCCATTATTCTTCTATATTAACCTTCAATCTCCTCCTAAAAGATTAACACCGGCCTCACTTCATTTTATCAAGTTTTCGACCTTCAAATCCACTTAACATCAATACTGCGCAAGAACCGATACTGCAGTGATACTTTTACTTTGTCATCGTGTTTAAGGTATCAAACGAACTCCGATTTCGTTGATTCTTTTTCCCACTTCCAAGGATTTCATTAATGTTTAGTTTGGTTGAATTCCCAGGTGCATTTGATGCCCAGAAACAACCCGACATTCGCCCAAAAGAGTCACGAGTTCTAGAGGCATCATAGGTGAATTTGCACTCTTGTTGTTTTATGAGTTCAAAAGCCTTTATGCTCACGAAACTTTTCTTAACTCTTGCAAGGTTCAAAACCCTCCATTAACAAACAAAACATACCCTTGAACCCTTACGATTGGCTGGAATCAATCAAGAGAGAAGACTCGTTATTCTTTTTCTTAATTATTATTAACTCGCTTATTACTAAGGTGAGTTTGTCATTCCCCCGTTTTCACACATTTTCAAACGTTTTGGGGGCGTATACGTACTTATAGTATTCCATATTATACATATCTTAATCATTAGCAAACGTTATATTGTGTGTGAATCGCTAGACATAAATGCTATTTGATTACTTGTTTAATTTGCGCATTCGGAGAGGTCTACCATATTCTCATTATAGTATGATCATACGACCGTCTAGTTTTAAACCGGCGCCCGATTCGCTTGGCAATGGTTCACTTGAAACTTTGTTTGCTCATTGGTTTGGTTTATTTACCGCTTTATTTACGTTTTGCTATCTTTTCATATTATATATTATTGCAAAAATTAATGACTTGCTCACTCAATATTATTGTTGACAAACCTATTGTATTTTCTACGTATATGCAGGTTATCGTTTGAATTGAAGAATTGAAGTTATGGATTGCTAGTTGAGACCATAGGCTTATTCAAGAACAAATTAATTTAAGTTATTTGAATTATTACGTTTATTGTCATGGATTATTGTTTTGGAATTATTTGCTATATTTGGATATTTTGTTTTAAATGAAATAAATTAATTATTAGATATTGTCGCCATTATTGCATGATAGTTACCTCGAGCTATGAGCAATCATGCTCACGCCCCGGCATTTCCGCCTTAGATTGGGGTGTGACATCGTGGCTCGTTAATCTGAATATTTGATTATTTGAAAGCATTCGGTTCAATACTAAAATTTATACTTATGTGAATAATATGCATTTAACTTATCTATGTGAATAATATGCATTTAACTTATCTATTAGCTTGTGCTCAAGTTAGTTTATGTGAATAATATATACATTAGCTTTAATTTAGGCCTGAGCTCGTTTCAGCTCGAATCAACTTTAAGCTTTTAACGAACACATATCGGGTAGCTCACTAGTAGTTTAACTTCTTTACACTCTTACAGTGATTTAAACCAATAAGTTATAAATGTGATCAAGGCTTTTTACGCAGTATCAACGCTAGACAACTTGACTTGCACTCTTAGGTATCACACCTAGTATTTCTTTGTGGCGTTGTATTATAGTCAGGGACGTTTTGAGGAATGCATAGAGTTATTTTGTTTTACCTTGTGGTTCAGATTTACGTACTCCTTATATAGAGGGAGGGTAGCAAAGCTACCCGCGGACCCCTTATCCGACCCGCGGATCGTCAAAGACATCCGTATCGCACGGATCCATCAACTAACCCGCGGATCGCCAAAAGACATCCACGCAAGGGATAAGTGGACTGGTGAAACCATCCACAATCCAAGACACTCAGTGGAACTCCGCCACAACCCGCGGACGGTCACGCAAGTGTCCGCGGAAGGAATCCACAAACAAACTCAATGGACTCATCATACGTATGATCCCCCATGTGATATGGAAGAGCAATTGTAACAAACTATCTCTAGAAGATTCCTTAAAACCGCCTGACAGCGACATCGGCCAATGGAAAGAAGACACCTGGACACGTAATGGCCATCCCACGACGTGCAGGGATAATGGCTACACCATAAACCGGTCCAGGCTGTCGCATCCAATAAGCGCCCGACACGTGTCCATTCAGGTAGAGAAGGAATAACTTAATAGTGACAGCTCCACCTATCACCTTCCCTCCACTTTCGGCTATAAGTAGGAAGATCATCTCTTCTAGGTATTCATTCACACTCTCAAGCCTTAAGCAATTACATACTGTGTCCTACTTTATTCCGATCAAAGTACGATATTTATTCTCACGCCGGAGGGTGGTTACGGGAAGACCCCCCCCCCCCACTCTGTCCTTCCCGTAACGAGACTCAACGGTGTTCTGTTTTGCAGGCGTCTGCTTGGATATATTCTCATCACTTCAGTATACTCACATCTGGGGAAATACCCGATTGAACTATCCGGTTCGATCTAGTGTTTCTTCACCTTACTTTTTATTTCACTTTGCACCATTTTATTTAAGCTTATAAGACTAAACCCAATGATGGATGGAAATCCTTGGAAGGATTATTGCCACATGCCCATGTCACCACATCCACCATTTTATTCTTGTTTCTCTCTCTTCATGAATTTCTTTATGCTCAGAAACATTATATGTTGTGCAAAGGGCCGTCTCTAAGAGCACGATGGTCGTCGTGGGCCTTGCACGAGCTATAAAAATGGGCCTCGAAATTTATTAAAAGAAATTAAAAACTCATACAATATATGAAATATATTCAAAGAAATTAAAAACTTATGGGCCTCAAACCTCGATGGGCCTTGCATGATTGCCTAGCTCGCACATGCTCTAAGACGACACTGAATGTGCAAAACACATTTTCTCTCATGTCTAGTCATCAGTCACATTACTCAACACTTACCAAGAGATGAGCGTTTTCGGTATTGGTACGGTACCGGTATTTTCTGAATTTTACACGAAATGCCGGTACTGAACCGAACATTTCGGTACATGTACCAAATATTTCAAATTTTTAGGATTAGAATTTTCTGGGTCGGTACCAGTACCATCCCGAGCTCATCCCTACACCAAATGCATGCTAAATATGTTGCATTGGTAATGGTCTAGCTCCTTTTGAGGAAAGTGTAGAGGGGTTGGGGCTAGGGTTTTCTTTGTTCTTCATGGCCTCTTTAATCAATAGTTCTATAGTTTACTTATCTTTGTTGACTCGTCACTCTAAGCTAGCGGTAGATACACTTTCTGTTATTAGTACTCTTGTATAGTATAGTTGTTTGTTGATTCTCTTAGACTACCCGCAATGCAAGCTCATGCATTTACTACATGCATCCTAGTCATCCCTACCACATCAGATATTTACCCATTCTTCCCACATGTACTCTCTCTCCTGTTTTTAACTCCAATCCATTCTTCCCACATGCATCCTCTCTCTTCCATATCATCATTTCTTTTATTTTGTAATGAGCCCACAATTTAGATGCACTTGGGTGCACTTCACCAAGTGCATCTCCTTCAAATGCTCCCCACTCCAATGCATCCCTCCTAAGTGCACTCCAAATGCATCCCCTCCACTAGAAGCATTGGAGATAGTCTTAGTTACATTTTATGTTACATGAATGACTATATATGCTCTAATAATAATAATAATAATACTTGTTATATAGACGATAAACATAAAGGAAGAAACGATGAGCGTTTTTTAATGCAAAAAAGGTTTTCGATGTGATGATCTTAATGGAAGTAGACTACCCTTTGAGATAAAAGTAACGTTGTCTCCATCAAACCATCCCAAACCTTACTATTGTTTGTTTCTTTATTCATTCTCCTTATTATATGTTGCCAAGCTTTCCACCGGTCTTTCTTATATATATTATCGTTGTCGTTCTTAAAAAGAATAAGTTGTATATTGTGTTTAATCAACCCATAATTTCTATAATAAAAATAATTTATCATTTAAAGAACAGCGTGTCTGGATTTTGTGAGTTCACATGAAAATAGTCGTACTAAGATCTAGATTGAAATGGACAAAAAAATTGTAAAATATTTAACAATCACGTGTGTTAGGTAGAGTGTGTTACTCTATGAAAAATAGAGAGAGAAGAGAGTGTAAACATAGATTTCTAGGTGAATACATTTAAATGTATAAGATAGTGCCCAATTATGTTGTTTGAACTTCTACACGGTGATAATAAATTAAATGTAGACTGGGTTGAGAGTTTGAGATTTAGGCTTAAAAGTTGGGTATAGATTGATGGGTATTTGGGCTTAAATTTGTATTAAAATTGTTTTTATTAAACTCAAATTTAATTAGATAAATTATTATATAAATTTATATAATTATCATTGTAAATAAGTAAAATTATTTTTATTAGGGTCGGTATCGAAATCTCATTGGGTCTTTTTGAAATTCCACAGAGGTTGCTTTATGGTTCACGAAATTTCACAGGGGCCGGTATCACAATTTTACAGAGGTCGATTGAGTTTTAACACATATATACCACTAATTTCTTTTTCACGGGGGTCTGCCGACACCCCTACCTAAAAGGTAGGTCCGCCATTGATGCGTGCTACCTCAGGATTGAAATTTGAACAAAGCGGATCTAGGACTTTGTTAGAATCTTTCTCATTCATTTATTTTATAGCTATTTGTGGATATACTATGATAAGCTAGTAAGGTGTACTGGTTTATTCATGTTAGACGGTTCTAAGTCATAGATTGAATAGATGCTTGCTTTATGATTTGAGATCGTCAGCGTTTGTCTACAGCGTCTAGCTTTCCCTTATTGCATAAAATTATAGGCTCATTGCGGGGATTGAGACCGTTATAACGCTTCAGCGATAGGTAACTGTTGATTTTCATCGTAGTGGATCATATGATTATTACAAATGTCGTGATTTAAATGCTTTAAAATGGTTCCAAGAGAGAATACATGTCTCGAGTGGTAACGTGTTAGAACACTTAACTTGAGAAAAAGGTTGACTTGCAACTTGTCCGCACTAGTCGACAGAGGCGGCTAATCTAAGCCACCTGCCTATACCAATTCTTTTTATTTAATTTTTATTATTTAGCAACTGTCTTACTTTACTTTAATGACTAAAAGGTTAGTTAAAGTTAAAAGATAATATATGTTCTTAATTATAAAATTTTGATTTTAAGATTTAATAATATTAACGACTATGAATCCAGAATTTAAATTTTTATTTTTTCACAAATAGGTTTCCTCAAATCCTCCTAGGAAGGACGGCATCAAAGCCTTTTAAATTCTTTACATTTTTTTTTACCATTTTCAGTTAACAATTTTCATTTGTTATTAAATTTTATTTTCTATAATAATATATCTGATATTTAAAAGAAAACTAAATATATGTATTAATTTTGATCTTTTCTTGTTTGCATGTCGTCATAAATTTTATTAAAGATCGAGTTTTATTTAAAATAGCATATTCAATAACATCATAAATAAAGTACCACTCGACTATTCATTTGAAGTTAGAGGAGTACAATACAAACTCGGGTATTATATTATTGGTGCATGATGGAATACATGCTAAATACTCTGTGTTTCTAAAATAATTCACGTATACGGATGAGAATGAGGATGGCGATGCCATTGTGAATGCTCCAAGAAGCAACAATAAATGACGTTGAATGACCGTTTGGTGTCTTCAAGCAACGTTAGCATATAGTGTATAATCCAACGTGAGCATTGTCACCTTAAAGAATATGAAAGGTAACGAGTGTAACACACTCCATGACGGTATCTTCTACACCCATATCCAAAAGTGTACATATCGATAACTATTTCTGTTCTGCCATTTCATCTTCTTCTTTTCATACATTCATAGATCCATCGCAATCCTCCAGAAGGTTTTGAAAACTATCTTCACTCTTCACTCCCCTTTTTATATATAAACAATATGGGACCGTGAAGAAACACTAACCAGACCCCGGACAGATTACTGGTAACCTGGGGGTTGGAGAGATGTTTCCCACGAGGGGTTAGACCCTTGGAAGACGGTTCTTCTGATAACCTGCAAAACAGACACCGTGAGCTCGTCACTGAGAAGGGGGGGGGTTCCTCCTTGTGACCACCCTCCGGCGTGAGAATCAGACTAGATTGCTCTTTAAATATAAAAGTATATTAAGAGATTGCTAGAGCAGATATCAGGTATAATATGATAAGATCAGAAGATGTAAGATGATCATACCATTGGGGTATTTATAGCCGAAGGTAGGTTTCCAAGGGGTTTAGCCGGCCCAACACGCTACCAACTGTAACCTATGCACGTGCCCTGCCTGTGAGTGGTGGATAGGTAGCGGCTGACACAGAGCAGGCGTGTCGTGCACTCTTCCTCTTCTGCCAACTACAGGCTAGGCACGTGGTATGGCAGGAGTTGGTGGGTAGGCGGCGGCTATTGGTCACAGTGCTGTGGCGTGCTGTCTGCCATGCTGCTGTCAGTGAGCTGTCGCATTCTTGGTCAGATCTTTTGTCTGTACCTCGTCAGGTATCACACAAAAGATCCTCCATCATACGGACTGGCTCATTTAGGCGGGAGTTTTCCCCCTCCCGCCTTTGCTCATTCCTTCAGGTGACACTGGGGAGAGTTAAGTGCCTAGTGCGTGTAGCCATGCTGCGCGGGTGGCCTTCCCTCATGGCTTGTATCCGAGGCTGCGGGAACAGGCGGAGTCCTTCACCATGGGAGGCATTTCCTGCGGGACCAGCTTGCATACTGCGCGTAAGGACGTCACTTCTCTGAGCGTGGTTGGTCCTGCGGATCCAGTTGGTCTCTGCGCAGACGTCCCCGTTTAAGGTGAGTCTTGCGGGTCCAACTGGGCTCTGCTGGGACCTACCTCTTCAAGTCCCCCCAGTCCAATGTTCGTCTCATGCATGTTTAATAAAGTGAGGTGAACTTTTGGACTTAAGCAGAGGGTTTTGAAAAGGGTTTTTGTAAGGTTTTCCATGGGGATTCTTCCCGCGGAAGTCCTTGTCACTTGCAGAAATGCCCGAGTTTCCTGCTTGGTCTTTGAGTATGATGCGGGTAGGCTGTAACCTCCTCGCAAGTCAGGAGCGTTGAGTCCTACTTGTGTGGATTCTCCGTGAGGTTTTGGTAGTTTTGAACATAGTGATCAATTATGTTAAAACCACCAATTCCATCCTGGAGCTTCAAACAACGTAGTTCTCGACGTTCCCGCTATGCGGGGATGTTATTTCCTTTTCCGCAAGCATTGCCCAGAAGATCCTTCTTGGTTTCAATTCCCAGCGGAGCGCTAGGTATGTGAAGGGTTTTGCCTTAACACTGTACCTGCGCTCGTCTTACGGTTACTTTACTTCCAAGGTATTCCTGGCGTCAATTCCCTGCGGGTGCTAGGTATGTGAAGGGTTTTGCCTTTACACTGTACCCGCACCTGTCTTATAGTTACTTGGTTGCCGAGGTACTTGGCTTCAATTCCCTGCGGGTGCTAGGTATGTGTAGGGTTCTGCCTTAACACTGTACCCGCATCCGTCTTATGGTTACTTGTTCGCCAAGGTTTTCTTGGCTTCAATTCCCTGCAGGTGCTAGGTATGTGAAGGGTTTTGCCTTTACACTGTACCCGCATCCGTCTTACGGTTACTTGGTTGCCGAGGTACTTGGCTTCAATTCCCTGCGGGTGCCAGGTATGTGTAGGGTTTTGCCTTTACACTGTACCCGCATCCGTCTTATGGTTACTTGTTCGCCAAGGTTTTCTTGGCTTCAATTCCCTGCGGGTGCTAGGTATGTGAAGGGTTTTGCCTTAAACACTGTACCCACATCCGTCTTATGGTTACTTGTTCGCCGAGGTAAGGGGGTATTTTCCCGCTTACTTTTTAAATTTTTGATTATTCAAATTTTGAATTTTTGAAATTTGAAGAGTTGGTGAATGGATAAGAGCAATCCAATACCTCAAACGTCGTGCGACGGTTTCTTCTGACTGTGTCAGGACGTGCCAGAAGTTATGGCGACATGACATGTGGTCATTCCAGTCGTTTTATCAGGCGCGTGGGCACGGGATTTCGGGCGCGTGGCCGCGAAATTACTGGCACACGTCCTTTCAACAGCTGTTGCCAGCTTGCTTTTTGCCACGTGTCATAGTTTTATTGCACCTTCGATTTCTCTCTCCTCCGCATTAAATTCACCGCATTAATTACGATTACTATATAAAGGGGGAGAAGGTTATTTGCAATTCACACTTTTCACTTTCATCTCTTCTTCTCAAGTAATTTCCGGCGAATTTTTCTGTTCAGTAAAGCATTACCCTGAAATCTCTTTTCATCTTTCTTCCACCATGTCTTCTCATGATGCTGATGACCAGAAGACTGCTGGCGAATGCCAGTGCTCTCTTCCTGTCGATCTGTACCAGTATATCGTCAGGAAGTTCATGCTCGAGTCTCTCGAGCCTGAGTTTCCTGAACCCCACCATACTGTGTACGATGCCCCTAGTGGCAAGATCGGGGTTTATGCTGCATTCTTTGTCTACGGAAATCTTAGGTTTCCGTTGACAAAGTTTGTGTACCGTGTCCTGGAGAGGCACGGTGTGCACCTGACCGAGGTGCACCCTGTGGCCATTGCCAAGGTCCGGCACTTTGAGTGGGTGTGCCGGATTCTGGGCATCGAGCCCCATGTGGACCGCCTGATGACCTTCTACACTTGGAGGTGCATCCAGGGGTGGTACAGTCTTACAACCCGGATTAAGGGTTTAAAGATTTGTACCACCGAGCGGAGTCTTCGCTCGTGGAGAAGAGAGTTCTTCTTCATATCCGCTCGCGCCATCCCCATCGCCATGAAGTTCAAGAATGGCCAGGCGCTTCCGAACCTTCCCGCCCTCAACTACGAGGAGGCGGAATGGTTTTCGAAGATATCCCGGGTCCAGTCCCCGGTTTTCCGTTTTCCGGAGTCGGCGATGGTGATGCTGGGGATGAGCCGGGTGTGGAAGGCGGCGAATGCGGATAAGGTTCCGATCGTCCTCGAATATGGTTCGAACTCTGTCCCTTATGGTATGTCTTTTTTATTTTTGCTGACTACGATTTTTTCTAACTTTCTTCTTGATTTCAGAGGGTAACGATCTTCAGTCACTCCTGAATCCGCGGGAGGAAGATGGTCCTGCGCGGATGGGTACTCGTGCTCTGGACGAGAACGAGTTGCCCATCTTAGAGCAGACCGCGGGTCGGTTCGTGGAGGTTTACCCGCCGGGTCAAGAGATCCTGAGCCATCGACGGCCAGGTAAGCCTATCTTCTACCCTGAACCCCTCAATGCTGTGCCTGCTGCTGGAGTTGTTGACATTTCTTCTTCTGAGGAATCCGCAGAAGGTCCTCCGTTGGTGCGGAAGAAAAAGGCTGCCGCCGGGAAGGGCAAGGAGAAGGTGTCCACTGCCGGTCCGGTAGTCCTATCTGACTCCGAGTCAGATAGTGCAGAGGTGGCGGGGAAGCCTGGTGGTGAGGAGACCACCGCTCCGGAGGCTGTAGCTGTTACCTCCGGGGAGGCAGCGACGACGACGGTTACCGGTGTCAAGAGGCCGGCTCCATCGGGTTCGCCCCCGCTCGTCCGTGCGTTCAAGCTCAAGAAACCCCGTAAGTACCCCCATAGTTCTTGTCTAGATTTGTTTCAAATAAATTTTTCTAACACTTTTGCTTGTGCAGGTGTGGATGTTGACGCATTCCAGGGTGGAGTTGGAGCAAGTATTCCTCCGCCAATGACGGTAGGCTCGGTCAGCCTTCCCGAGGCGTCGACCCAGGCGCCTGCGTCTGCTTCCGCTGGTTCCAGCCTTCCTGAGGCTGTTCCAGCTGAGAAGGTGTCTCCGCCGGCCGTGAGTGCAATTTTTACAGCATCTTTCACGGAGCCGGCGGTTACTGTTGCAGAGGAGGCGGTGCCAACAACGGCTACCACAGCGGCTGCCACTATACCTGCGCCACCGGCACCGACGGCCGGACCATCAGGTACGCGCCGGGCTTTCCGCCGATCTATGCCACCTTCCCGTCTGCCTGACCTGTTGGATGGATTTCCTTTAGGTTCAGGTGATGGGTTTGGCGGCTATCGGCCTGTTATTGACCCTACAGGTACGTAGGGTTCTTTTTTCCCTTATATATTTTTATCATCTTTTCCTAACTGCCTTTGTTTCTTTTGCAGTGTCGGATTCCAATGAAGTGTATGTTCCAAGATGGAACATACGCCGAGGAACAACCCTTCGCACCCCTGTGGAGTGCGTGGACTGGGCTCGCCACGCTGCTCCTCATGGTGCGTTGGGGGAAGCCATGGCTAGCTACCAAGAGGGTAGGCTAACCAATGAGCTTCGGGTTCTCCAGGCCCGGACGCAGCCCCGCGTCGAGTTGCTTTGTCGTGAAAACGACAAGTTAAAAGCAGCTCGCGCCAAAGATGTATCTGAAGCGCGGGCTCTTCGGGAGGAGAACCGGCAGTTGGCCGCTGCCGCAGCCGAGAAGGAGAAGGCATTCAAGGCCCTCGAGGTTGAAGTCCAGGCGCGACTCGAGGCCCGCTCCAAGGCTGCTCAAGCTGTGAATGAACAGCTTCGGCTGGCCAAGGAGACTGCGCGAAACTCAACTGAGAGGGCTGCCAAGGCTGAAGCTGTTGCTGAGCCACTTCGCGAAGAGAATGAGCAGCTTAAATGCAAATTAAAGGCTCTTCAGCATGCTCATGACGCCTTGGCAATGGAAGATGCCAAGAAGTTGCAGGAGATCCTTGACCAGAGGGGGGTGCTTGACCGCACTGAAAGGAAACTCAAAAGCGTTGAAGAAGCTGCCGCCAAGGAAGTTCAACTTGCCAACCTTGATAAAAGCGGAGCCGAACGTGCTTACAAAGAAAGTCAAGCTACCCTCCAATGGTTGCTTCGAGAAGCGTTGCCTCAGGTATCTTTATCTTTTTCTTTACGCTTTCCGTTCGTAATTAGAAAATGTTCTAACTTGTATTCTTTTGTAGGTTGTGCGTCAGGTCCTCTCAGAGACCTCTTATGACGATGCGATGAGCGCAGCCCTCAACGCTTCTCATGAGGATGGGCAGAAGACTGGCTTCCTGCTTGGTCTAGGGTTCGCTGAGAGAGGCTTTCCGCCCTCCAACTTCCCTTTATTCAATGTTAATACTGAAGCTGCTTATGACCAAGCTGTGAACCAGTACGCTGCCTTCCCGCATCCAGTGGTGGAGAAGGTGAATGAAGCTGCTGCTGCTGATGATGGGCTAAACATCCTTAAGGCTTTCCTTGGGCAGCCGCGCTCTGACGGTGCTGGTCCAAGCGGAGGTGGCCCTGAAGCCTGATCCTGAAGATCCCTTCCCACTGCTAGGATAGACTTAGCTTTGTATAGATTTCTTTTAGGCGGGTAGTTACCCGGCCACTGTTGTAATATATCATTGAAATATACGATTGTTATTCCTTTCATTGGATTCTTTGCTTTACAAACTTATGACTTGCATACTTAGTTTAAAATAGCAATTTTCCAAGTGTTTAGAGTAAGTTAACCTGTGGACGTGGTTGATGGGTTAAAGTTTTGCTTCCTCTTTCGTGATTGTGCGGGTGTAACCGTCACTCGCACTTAGTAGGATGGCAACACTTTACCCATACCTGACCTGCGTGTAGGTTTTTCTTATGAGGATAAGTTAACCTTTGAACGTGGTTGATAATAGGTGTGAAGTTTTGCTTCCTCTTTTCGTGATTGTGCGGGTAGACCCGTCACTTGCACTTAGTAGGATGGCAAAACTTTACCCATACCTGACCTGCGTGTAGGTTTTTCTTATGAGGATAAGTTAACCTTTGAACGTGGTTGATAATAGGTGTGAAGTTTTGCTTCCTCCTTCGTGATTGTGCGGGTAGAACCGTCACTTGCACTTAGTAGGATGGCAAAACTTTACCCATACCTGACCTGCGTGTAGGTTTTCTTACCTTTTTAAGAATTTTGTTTTGAACCGTTCGACGCGCGGTTGTCGATAGGTTAGTGTTCATTTTCCTTTTATGATTCATGCGGATAGACCGGCACTTTCATTTAATGGGATGAACTCCTTCAACTGACCTGCGTGAAGGTTTGCTACGTTATTGGGTTCGTGCGGGTAAGACCGCCTTCCCACGCAACGACTTCACGTAATGTGAATGTTGACAGGTTATTATTCAGTTTGGATAGTTAACCGTTCGACGCGCGGTTGTTGACAGGTTATTCAGTTTCCTTAATGATTCATGCGGATAGACCGGCACTTTCATTTTTGGGTGCTGAACTTTTTCCCCTTCAACTGACCTGCGTGAAGGTTGTCGCGTTATTGGGTTCGTGCGGGTAGGACCGCCTTCCCATTCACTAACTTCACGTAATTATGCGGTGAAAACCGGCATATTAGTGTCCAGAAAAGTATAAATGTAAAATCATCAGCTTCGATATTCTTAAAGAGAATCATTTCCATTAGAAGTGGCTCTTGGCCTTCTCTTTACAAATTGGAATTGATTACATGCAAACTGTGTAATTGAACTCCCTTCCATGTTGGGACAGGAGTGCCATCGAGCCGACACGCACCTGTTTCGGGATCTCGTTCTTTACGCAGCATGTAGTCTATATTGAAGCTGATTTTTTATTTGTGTTTACCCCAGCCGTGGTTCCACACGCACCTGCCTGCCTGCTTAGCTTTTATTTCGCCACGAGGTGCGCGAGCGTCCCATCTCTGACGAATGTTTCGACCATGTCTTTTACGTCTATGCATTCTTCAGTGTTGTGGCCTTTTGTTCTGTGATAGTCACAGTACTTGCTCCGATCAGCATCGTGACGATGTCGGATTACTGGAGGCTTTGGCCATGGGAGCTCTTCAGTAGCAAATATGTCAGTGACGCTTTTGGTAAGTGGCGTCCATCTGGAGTTCCGGTGCGGCTTTACATTATCCCTTTCACCCAGTCGGTGCTGTAAGCCGGATGAGGTGTCAAAGTTTACCCTTGACTGCCAAATGCCTTGCTTCCGTTTTTTGTTCAATCGGGCGGTGAGGACGTTGTCCTCTCTCGTCCTCTGGGTGTAAAGGTTTGTGCTCTGCGGAAGGTCTCTACCCAGTTGCTTCTCCGTTTCCGCATAGCGTTTGGCTGCTGTCATGATGCCATCCCATGTGGATGGCATTCCATCTTTACCCGTTAGGGTGCGGATAAGCTCTGGGTCCTGCGCGCCCTGGATGAAGGCTGCGCGAACAAGATCCTCGCTGATATTGCCCAAACTTAACTTCTTTGAGTTGAAGCGAGTGATGAAGTTTGGCAGAGATTCATCTTCTTCCCGTGTGCATTTGAGGATTGTCCATTGCTCCTCGGTATACTTTCGCTGCTGGCTGAAGTGCTGGCTAAACTTCTGCTGGAAGTCTGCCCAGTCGTAAATGTGGTTAACCGGTAAACGATCAAACCAAGCCCTAGCAGCCCCCACCAGTGTCATTTGGAACATGTAACACCACGTGGGTTCCGTCCAATTGCTAACGGTTGCCCCCGCTATGAACCTGTTCAAATGATCGTCTGGATCAGATAGGCCGTCATATGTGCCTATGTTAGGCATTTGTTTAGCACTCTTCGGGGCAATTGCTTCAGCAATGTCCCTTGCAAATTTGGACGTTCCTGCATTTGTAACGTTTGGTCTGAACGTTTTAGAGAAGTCTCGTGGACTTCCATCTATGCTTTTTGGTTTGAAGGCTTGTCCAAAATGCCTTTTCGGTTGGGTTTCCGTTTCTTTACGCTTCCCTTTTGCCTTATGACGAGGGTTCGCGTCGGAGTCGGATTCCTCCGAGTCATCCTCCCAGTATTCGAATTCGTCGGCCTGTTGCACGGAACGCAAGCGTTCGTTTAACTCAGCCTGGAATTCTTTTTGTCGTGCCTCCGCCCATGCCTTGACTTCGTCGAGAGTCTGGCGGGGGAGTCTTCGTTTTTCAAATTGGGTATCGGTGGATCCCAGTAGGCGGTCATTTACTGCACTTGCCCCTGCTTTAGTAAGTGGGGTAGTGTTCGTAAAATTTACTTCGCTTGCTCCGGCTTCGGTAGCCGGAGTAGTGTTTGTAAAAACTGTGTTGCCGGTATTCCCCCCAATAGCTGGGGTTGTGGTTACCGGAATTTCTCTAACCATCTTTTGTATAAAGTTTTGAAAAAACTGGAGAAAATTATAGTTCTAGCTTTATGCACGGATGGCGCCAATGAAGAAACACTAACCAGACCCCGGACAGATTACTGGTAACCTGGGGGTTGGAGAGATGTTTCCCACGAGGGGTTAGACCCTTGGAAGACGGTTCTTCTGATAACCTGCAAAACAGACACCGTGAGCTCGTCACTGAGAAGGGGGGGGGTTCCTCCTTGTGACCACCCTCCGGCGTGAGAATCAGACTAGATTGCTCTTTAAATATAAAAGTATATTAAGAGATTGCTAGAGCAGATATCAGGTATAATATGATAAGATCAGAAGATGTAAGATGATCATACCATTGGGGTATTTATAGCCGAAGGTAGGTTTCCAAGGGGTTTAGCCGGCCCAACACGCTACCAACTGTAACCTATGCACGTGCCCTGCCTGTGAGTGGTGGATAGGTAGCGGCTGACACAGAGCAGGCGTGTCGTGCACTCTTCCTCTTCTGCCAACTACAGGCTAGGCACGTGGTATGGCAGGAGTTGGTGGGTAGGCGGCGGCTATTGGTCACAGTGCTGTGGCGTGCTGTCTGCCATGCTGCTGTCAGTGAGCTGTCGCATTCTTGGTCAGATCTTTTGTCTGTACCTCGTCAGGTATCACACAAAAGATCCTCCATCATACGGACTGGCTCATTTAGGCGGGAGTTTTCCCACCACTCACAGGCAGGGCACGTGCATAGGTTACAGTTGGTAGCGTGTTGGGCCGGCTAAACCCCTTGGAAACCTACCTTCGGCTATAAATACCCCAATGGTATGATCATCTTACATCTTCTGATCTTATCATATTATACCTGATATCTGCTCTAGCAATCTCTTAATATACTTTTATATTTAAAGAGCAATCTAGTCTGATTCTCACGCCGGAGGGTGGTCACAAGGAGGAACCCCCCCCCCCTTCTCAGTGACGAGCTCACGGTGTCTGTTTTGCAGGTTATCAGAAGAACCGTCTTCCAAGGGTCTAACCCCTCGTGGGAAACATCTCTCCAACCCCCAGGTTACCAGTAATCTGTCCGGGGTCTGGTTAGTGTTTCTTCAGACCGGGTTATTTTTAACAAATTAACATAGCATGATTGGCTACAATGCAATACAATATATACTACTATACTAGTTATGTGGGGAGATTGGGATTTTCGAGTATCAAAATAAAATAAATTAATATTGTCAACATGACTAGAAAGTATACTGTATTGATCAAAATATTTTTCTTTTAGTTTTTATTCGTTTTAAGTATGTTTATTTTACGATTTTATTTTTTAGTTTAGTTATAGCGAACTTAGTTGATGCTTACCAAATCCGCGTCGACTGGACGCCACAAAGTACGGGTTTTACCTATTTTCATTTATTTATTTTGTTTTAAATATGTTCAATTTACTAATTTATTTTTTGGTACCATGAAGAAACCAATACCGACCGAATTTACATCGACTAGCAGTCATAACGTCTGGTTTTACCATTTTTTGTGTTAAATATGTTTTTTATTGTTATCCTTTTGTTTTAAATATTTTTTTTGGCAATGCCGATATCTTAGCGAACCTAACAAATATCGACTGCATTTGTGCTATTTCGAACATAAGGTGTGCATGTGTTAATATTGTTTTGGGCTTTTACATATTTACGTTTTGAATTTCGTGTGAGGGCTGTAACGAGTTTTAGGGGTGCGTGTAGTGCGGTTTGCTGTAACAAGTTTTCGACCTTCAAATCCACTTAACATCAATACTGCGCAAGAACCGATACTGCAGTGATACTTTTACTTTGTCATCGTGTTTAAGGTATCAAACGAACTCCGATTTCGTTGATTCTTTTTCCCACTTCCAAGGATTTCATTAATGTTTAGTTTGGTTGAATTCCCAGGTGCATTTGATGCCCAGAAACAACCCGACATTCGCCCAAAAGAGTCACGAGTTCTAGAGGCATCATAGGTGAATTTGCACTCTTGTTGTTTTATGAGTTCAAAAGCCTTTATGCTCACGAAACTTTTCTTAACTCTTGCAAGGTTCAAAACCCTCCATTAACAAACAAAACATTCCCTTGAACCCTTACGATTGGCTGGAATCAATCAAGAGAGAAGACTCGTTATTCTTTTTCTTAATTATTATTAACTCGCTTATTACTAAGGTGAGTTTGTCATTCCCCCGTTTTCACACATTTTCAAACGTTTTGGGGGCGTATACGTACTTATAGTATTCCATATTATACATATCTTAATCATTAGCAAACGTTATATTGTGTGTGAATCGCTAGACATAAATGCTATTTGATTACTTGTTTAATTTGCGCATTCGGAGAGGTCTACCATATTCTCATTATAGTATGATCATACGACCGTCTAGTTTTAACCGGCGCCCGATTCGCTTGGCAATGGTTCACTTGACACTTTGTTTGCTCATTGGTTTGGTTTATTTACCGCTTTATTTACGTTTTGCTATCTTTTCATATTATATATTATTGCAAAAATTAATGACTTGCTCACTCAATATTATTGTTGACAAACCTATTGTATTTTCTACGTATATGCAGGTTATCGTTTGAATTGAAGAATTGAAGTCATGGATTGCTAGTTGAGACCATAGGCTTATTCAAGAACAAATTAATTTAAGTTATTTGAATTATTACGTTTATTGTCATGGATTATTGTTTTGGAATTATTTGCTATATTTGGATATTTTGTTTTAAATGAAATAAATTAATTATTAGATATTGTCGCCATTATTGCATGATAGTTACCTCGAGCTATGAGCAATCATGCTCACGCCCCGGCATTTCCGCCTTAGATTGGGGTGTGACATCGTGGTTCGTTAATCTGAATATTTGATTATTTGAAAGCATTCGGTTCAATACTAAAATTTATACTTATGTGAATAATATGCATTTAACTTATCTATGTGAATAATATGCATTTAACTTATCTATTAGCTTGTGCTCAAGTTAGTTTATGTGAATAATATATACATTAGCTTTAATTTAGGCCTGAGCTCGTTTCAGCTCGAATCAACTTTAAGCTTTTAACGAACACATATCTGGTAGCTCACTAGTAGTTTAACTTCTTTACACTCTTACAGTGATTTAAACCAATAAGTTATAAATGTGATCAAGGCTTGTTACGCAGTATCAACGCTAGACAACTTGACTTGCACTCTTAGGTATCACACCTAGTATTTCTTTGTGGCGTTGTATTATAGTCAGGGACGTTTTGAGGAATGCATAGAGTTATTTTGTTTTACCTTGTGGTTCAGATTTACGTACTCCTTATATAGAGGGAGGGTAGCAAAGCTACCCGCGGACCCCTTATCCGACCCGCGGATCGTCAAAGACATCCGTATCACACGGATCCATCAACCAACCCGCGGATCGCCAAAAGACATCCACGCAAGGGATAAGTGGACTGGTGAAACCATCCACAATCCAAGACACTCAGTGGAACTCCGCCACAACCCGCGGACGGTCACGCAAGTGTCCGCGGAAGGAATCCACAAACAAACTCAAGGGACTCATCATACGTATGATCCCCCATGTGATATGGAAGAGCAATTGTAACAAACTATCTCTAGAAGATTCCCTTAAAACCGCCTGACAGCGACATCGGCCAATGGAAAGAAGACACCTGGACACGTAATGGCCATCCCACGACGTGCAGGGATAATGGCTACACCATAAACCGGTCCAGGCTGTCGCATCCAATAAGCGCCCGACACGTGTCCATTCAGGTAAAGAAGGAATAACTTAATAGTGACAGCTCCACCTATCACCTTCCCTCCACTTTCGGCTATAAGTAGGAAGATAATCTCTTCAAGGTATTCATTCACACTCTCAAGCCTTAAGCAATTACATACTGTGTCCTACTTTATTCCGATCAAAGTACGATATTTATTCTCACGCCGGAGGGTGGTTACGGGAAGACCCCCCCCCCCACTCTGTCCTTCCCGTAACGAGACTCAACGGTGTTCTGTTTTGCAGGCGTCTGCTTGGATCTATTCTCATCACTTCAGTATACTCACATCTGGGGAAATACCCGATTGGACTATCCGGTTCGATCTAGTGTTTCTTCACCTTACTTTTTATTTCACTTTGCACCATTTTATTTAAGCTTATAAGACTAAACCCAATGATGGATGGAAATCCTTGGAAGGATTATTGCCACATGCCCATGTCACCACATCCACCATTTTATTCTTGTTTCTCTCTCTTCATGAATTTCTTTATGCTCAGAAACATTATATGTTGTGCAAAGGGCCGTCTCTAAGAGCACGATGGTCGTCGTGGGCCTTGCACGAGCTATAAAAATGGGCCTCGAAATTTATTAAAAGAAATTAAAAACTCATACAATATATGAAATATATTCAAAGAAATTAAAAACTTATGGGCCTCAAACCTCGATGGGCCTTGCATGATTGCCTAGCTCGCACATGCTCTAAGACGACACTGAATGTGCAAAACACATTTTCTCTCATGTCTAGTCATCAGTCACATTACTCAACACTTACCAAGAGATGAGCGTTTTCGGTATTGGTACGGTACCGGTATTTTCTGAATTTTACACGAAATGCCGGTACTGAACCGAACATTTCGGTACATGTACCAAATATTTCAAATTTTTAGGATTAGAATTTTCTGGGTCGGTACCAGTACCATCCCGAGCTCATCCCTACACCAAATGCATGCTAAATATGTTGCATTGGTAATGGTCTAGCTCCTTTTGAGGAAAGTGTAGAGGGGTTGGGGCTAGGGTTTTCTTTGTTCTTCATGGCCTCTTTAATCAATAGTTCTATAGTTTACTTATCTTTGTTGACTCGTCACTCTAAGCTAGCGGTAGATACACTTTCTGTTATCTTGTATAGTATAGTTGTTTGTTGATTCTCTTAGACTACCCGCAATGCAAGCTCATGCATTTACTACATGCATCCTAGTCATCCCTACCACATCAGATTTTTACCCATTCTTCCCACATGTACTCTCTCTCCTGTTTTTAACTCCAATCCATTCTTCCCACATGCGTCCTCTCTCTTCCATATCATCATTTCTTTTATTTTGTAATGAGCCCACCATTTAGATGCACTTGGGTGCACTTCACCAAGTGCATCTCCTTCAAATGCTCCCCACTCCAATGCATCCCTCCTAAGTGCACTCCAAATGCATCCCCTCCACTAGAAGCATTGGAGATAGTCTTAGTTACATTTTATGTTACATGAATGACTATATATGCTCTAATAATAATAATAATAATACTTGTTATATAGACGATAAACATAAAGGAAGAAACGATGAGCGTTTTTTAAAACAAAAAAGGTTTTCGATGTGATGATCTTAATGGAAGTAGACTACCCTTTGAGATAAAAGTAACGTTGTCTCCATCAAACCATCCCAAACCTTACTATTGTTTGTTTCTTTATTCATTCTCCTTATTATATGTTGCCAAGCTTTCCACCGGTCTTTCTTATATATATTATCGTTGTCGTTCTTAAAAAGAATAAGTTGTATATTGTGTTTAATCAACCCATAATTTCTATAATAAAAATAATTTATCATTTAAAGAACAGCGTGTCTGGATTTTGTGAGTTCACATGAAAATAGTCGTACTAAGATCTAGATTGAAATGGACAAAAAAATTGTAAAATATTTAACAATCACGTGTGTTAGGTAGAGTGTGTATTACTCTATGAAAAATAGAGAGAGAAGAGAGTGTAAACATAGATTTCTAGGTGAATACATTTAAATGTATAAGATAGTGCCCAATTATGTTGTTTGAACTTCTACACGGTGATAATAAATTAAATGTAGACTGGGTTGGGGGTTTGAGATTTAGGCTTAAAAGTTGGGTATAGATTGATGGGTATTTGGGCTTAAATTTGTATTAAAATTGTTTTTATTAAACTCAAATTTAATTAGATAAATTATTATATAAATTTATATAATTATCATTGTAAATAAGTAAAATTATTTTTATTAGGGTCGGTATCGAAATCTCATTGGGTCTTTTTGAAATTCCACAGAGGTTGCTTTATGGTTCACGAAATTTCACAGGGGCCGGTATCACAATTTTACAGAGGTCGATTGAGTTTTAACACATATATACCACTAATTTCTTTTTCACGGGGGTCTGCCGACACCCCTACCTAAAAGGTAGGTCCGCCATTGATGCGTGCTACCTCAGGATTGAAATTTGAACAAAGCGGATCTAGGACTTTGTTAGAATCTGTCTCATTTATTTATTTTATAGCTATTTGTGGATATACTATGATAAGCTAGTAAGGTGTACTGGTTTATTCACGTTAGACGGTTCTAAGTCATAGATTGAATAGATGCTTGCTTTATGATTTGAGATCGTCAGCGTTTGTCTACAGCGTCTAGCTTTCCCTTATTGCATAAAATTATAGGCTCATTGCGGGGATTGAGACCGTTATAACGCTTCAGCGATAGGTAACTGTTGATTTTCATCGTAGTGGATCATATGATTATTACAAATGTCGTGATTTAAATGCTTTAAAATGGTTCCAAGAGAGAATACATGTCTCGAGTGGTAACGTGTTAGAACACTTAACTTGAGAAAAAGGTTGACTTGCAACTTGTCCGCACTAGTCGACAGAGGCGGCTAATCTAAGCCACCTGCCTATACCAATTCTTTTTATTTAATTTTTATTATTTAGCAACTGTCTTACTTTACTTTAATGACTAAAAGGTTAGTTAAAGTTAAAAGATAATATATGTTCTTAATTATAAAATTTTGATTTTAAGATTTAATAATATTAACGACTATGAATCCAGAATTTAAATTTTTATTTTTTCACAAATAGGTTTCCTCAAATCCTCCTAGGAAGGACGGCATCAAAGCCTTTTAAATTCTTTACATTTTTTTTTACCATTTTCAGTTAACAATTTTCATTTGTTATTAAATTTTATTTTCTATAATAATATATCTGATATTTAAAAGAAAACTAAATATATGTATTAATTTTGATCTTTTCTTGTTTGCATGTCGTCATAAATTTTATTAAAGATCGAGTTTTATTTAAAATAGCATATTCAATAACATCATAAATAAAGTACCACTCGACTATTCATTTGAAGTTAGAGGAGTACAATACAAACTCGGGTATTATATTATTGGTGCATGATGGAATACATGCTAAATACTCTGTGTTTCTAAAATAATTCACGTATACGGATGAGAATGAGGATGGCGATGCCATTGTGAATGCTCTAAGAAGCAACAATAAATGACGTTGAATGACCGTTTGGTGTCTTCAAGCAACGTTAGCATATAGTGTATAATCCAACGTGAGCATTGTCACCTTAAAGAATATGAAAGGTAACGAGTGTAACACACTCCATGACGGTATCTTCTACACCCATATCCAAAAGTGTACATATCGATAACTATTTCTGTTCTGCCATTTCATCTTCTTCTTTTCATACATTCATAGATCCATCGCAATCCTCCAGAAGGTTTTGAAAACTATCTTCAAACCAAACTTTCATTATAACCAACCAAAATATATCTATTTGTTTTGTGCTATTTCGAACATAAGGTGTGCATGTGTTAATATTGTTTTGGGCTTTTACATATTTACGTTTTGAATTTCGTGTGAGGGCTGTAACGAGTTTTAGGGGTGCGCGTAGTTTCAGGACCAGCTGAATTGAAAACCTAAGTTTCAGTTTTTTTGTTTTTTCAAAACCGTTTGATTTCGTTTTTCAATTTTGGGTTTTCAATTTCTGGTTCAGTTAGGAGCTAATAAAAGATTTTGGGTTTTCGATTTTTCAAAACGTTTATTTTAATCTAGAATATTAAGAGCTAATAAAAGATACTTGCATTTAAAATGATTTAATCGAATCCAAATCGATAAAACATAACCTATTAACGTTTATAATAAAACAAATATCCAAATTTATAAAACATAAACAATTCAAAATCGTTTTTTAGGGTTTGGTTTGATTTTTTCGGTTTTTCACAAAACTGAATCAAAACCAATATTACAGTTTTTACTAAAAATCAAAACAGACCGTATGTTTCTAATTCAGTTTGTTTTTTTTTCCGATTCCAAGTAAGTTTTGTTGGTTTTGTATACACCCATAAAGAGTTTAGCTGATACCGATCACATTCATGTTGATGCGTCGCCACAACGCGACGAGTTTATAACCTAGTTATATTTAACTGGAACGGGTTTAGACATGTGAAGATAAAATAAGAGTTTTTGAGAATAATTAGTTTATTAATAAACTATTTAGAAGGAAAATGACCAGTATATATTATTAAGTACATGAATTTAAAGTCCGCTTAAGAAAACAAATGACTTTTATTTAAATGACTTTTATGGAGTCAAATTAAACATAAAACATTTGTCTGAATTCAAAAGGTGGTCACGTTAACAATTGATTATTAAACAATAATACAATACAGCTCCATAACAGTGGTCATTAGAAATGTTCTATAGGCCAAATTTCTTTTAATATTTTAAACAATGTCCGCTAGGTTGAGTCAATCCTACTACGTGTTATTAATCATTTACTTAAATGTATGATTAGAGCATTTTTAATCTATTCTTCATCTCTTTCTTTATAATTATATTAAAAACATCATTTTTTTTCCTATCATTTTTAGTTAATAATACATTATTTTATACTTTTATCATTGCATTTTCTTTTTTCTTACTCACAACAACTATAAAGAAATATTAAAAACTTATAGATAACGAATGCTGTTTCTTCAAATTTACTCTTGAAAAACATCTTATCAGTCCTCCAACCGCAATCACTCACAACCACCTACACTCACATAATTTAGAGGATGAATTATGAATGCTCTACACCTTACATCAATATTTATTTTTTGAATGACAAAGATTTATTAATAAAAAACTCACGGAGCTGATTAAAAAATCCAACCAAGCAACCGAAAAACAAAATTACATGAAAATAAGAGGGTTTTGGATCCACCTGGTCCAACTTATTTGTACCTTTCTGTTCCTAGAAACAATCCAAAGAAACGAGAAACGTAAAATAGACTCGAAAATAAGCTCTGTCTTCAAGTCATCCACTTCAAAAATATCCTTATTTTTAGTCTTCCAAATAACCCACCACATAATAAAAAGAATTCCTTCCACCAAAATTTTCTTCCTTTTTGACAAACGAATTTGATCCATCCAAAAATAAACCTCTTAGGTTCCATAGTGACCGGGCCAACTAAGGGGCTGTTTGGCAAATACTTAAGCATTAAGTGCTGGACCAGTAAGGGGTCTGAATGATTAAGAGACTCTGATCCAGTAAGTGCTGAACCAGTAAGTGTTCTTTAGTTTGACATCTGAATGACTGTGTAAAATGACTATTTTACCCCTTTGAACTATTTGTGCTAAATGAAATATATCTATTTGTTTTGTCAGAGCTTTTAATAACTGTATTAAATGACCAAACTTTCATTATAACCAACCAAAATACATCTTAAACAAACTTTCATTATAATAAACCAAAATACATCTTATAAATAGTTCACCAAGACATTGACACAAATAACTTAACAATACATCCACAAGTAGAGAAAACCCCTAAACATCAAACATGGGTTGAGCTATATATTGACAAACTTAACACCCATTTTATTACAACCAACATACATCTTAAAAATATAGCTGTTTCAACAATTACATGCCTTTATCCTTCTTTTTCCTTGTCTCTTAACCTCTTTTCGAGGGTAGTCTTATTGCTTGCTCTCATGTTTGAGCGTTAGATTTTAGTGAATTCTAACGCATTAGAGCAATTTGTATTTGTAACCAATGAAAAATAAAGATATGTTAGAGAACACCTCTTCTGAAACTTAAAACGTACATCATGTGTTACAAACGACCTGCTTCAACCTGAACTTATTTTGACTCGAACATAATTAATATCTTTTAGCCCTTTTGGTCTGAAACCATAATATCTTGGTACTCATGCTGACCCATTTTGTGCTAAACTTTAAACCTTGGATTTGCTGATAACCAGAAGCAGAAAATACTAGAACCCAAACAGAAGTGTTGGCAAATCTATATTCATATTTCAATATAAGAAAAAGTTACCAATTTACACACAAACAAGAAAAGGATAATTCTAATCTCTTTAGATTTACAAGCATGCCATTTTCTTGTATTTGCTCTCAAATTGTCTCAAAGACCTAACGATGGAGGAGGTTGAGCACTTTCTTAAAACTCTCTTCACTCCTTTCTTCAGACCTTATTCTCAACTTCTTGAAGAAAAATCACAAAAAATGGACTTTACTCGAAACCTTCTATATCTCCACTATCTTTTGGTCTTCTTTGACCTTTTAAGTCAACGCATAACTTGAAACCGACACCTCAGCCGAAGAAGCAGTGTGGATGTACACAAGCTTTATGCTTTTTCCAGCTGGCAATGAGCTAGCCTATGTTGGGAGCCCGTATGAACCACTTATGGTCTTGGTGAGACTCCGAAGAGGCCCGTATAGCTTGGGAACCAAATTGTAGATGATCTTGTTTGATTTGTTAGTCAGTGTAACAGAGTATCTATAGTATTTTATACCATTTGCCACCCATGAACTTGTAGTCTTCTGTGTAATGGCAAGCAAACCTAAAGAAAGAAAATCTTTAGTCATAAAGTTACGATCTTTAAAGAAAAACAAGATTATTATCAACATCTTTTAGCAACGAGTTATGATAAAAAACAAGATTATTATCAAGATTTTACCTGAAGATGGAGTCACTTTAGGCTTTGGTTGAACAACACTACGTTTAACAAGAGGTACTTCAACTGCAAAAAGATTCAAACAAAGATTAAAAAAAACTAATTGTTGAATCAATGGTAACTAATAGGTATAATTGAGTAATATACCTTGAAGGAGTTGGTATAACCATTATATCCAGCATGCAATCTAGCCAATACTCCAAGAAGAGGTGCATTGTTATATGTAGCAGGCTCAGTCTGCTGATAATTGTCTCTTTGATCAGCAAAGTTGTCATATGCATTGGGCCCACCAACAATAGCGCCCATTAGAAGATTTGGGTCACTTGCGGTTCGGCTATACCATATAGCATAACCACCTCTGCAGCTAACGAATGCAAGATTAACCTTAATTGACACAATGGATGAACCCTTATGATGCACTTGTCGCGGGTAACTCTTCCCATATCCAACCATGTAGCTTGTTGCTCTTGGGTTGTCCCTAAGTATATAATCAACCTACAAAATGAACAATAAACAATTCAAAATATCATATTTTGATTACTACCATGTTTTTTTTTCAATTTTCTATTTGGGTATTCGTATCTTGACCAAAAGCATAACTTTAACATGTTTCTTGAAAAAAACTATAGCAAAGTCAAAATGTATATTGTAGCTTTTGTCTACCTAGATCCAGCCCTATGTCTAATATTTATATATTTTTTTGAATTTTAATTTTATTATTGTAAGATAGTTAATAATATACTTAGGATTTGATAATGAAAAAGTTTCACAAATAAATGAGATGTTATAACACTATTTAAAAGCTATCTGGTGTATAGTGAGACCCATGACCCGCTTATTTTTTTTACTATAAAGTTATTTATTAATTATGAATAATATCTTTTTTTAATCGGATATTAATTTTTAGTATATCCCAATTTTATAGGATTTTATATCAAATATTTGATGAGATTATTTTTTAATTGAATGAGATGTTATAATCCGTTTAAGGGCTATATGAGTTTGATGAGACCTATACTCGTGAATTCGGGTCAAATGAATGAGAAATCTCAATTTACAAATAAAGCAATCCAGTAGCTTGACATGATGTATGAAACAGCCAGAGAGCTTTTAAATGCTTCGTTTATATATATTTAAGATTAATCTATAATATATATAAACGAAATCCCTAAAATCCTACGTGTCGCGATGTGGTCGCTCCCCCATTTTATGGAAGCCACCAGATTACTTGATTTTTAAATGAAGGCCTCTCATTGATTTAACCCAAATTCATGGGTATGGGTTTTACCAAAACCAGATAGCTCTTAAACGGGTTATAACATCTCATTAAATTAAAAATTAATCTTACCAATTATTTGATATGAAAATCCTATAAAATAGGGATATACTAAAATTTAATATCCAATTTAAAAAGAAAAAGATATTATTTATAATTAATAAACAATTTTATAGTAAAAAACATAAGCGGGTCATGGGTTACCAAATTCAGATAGCTTTTAAACGGGTTATAACATATCATTTATTTATGAAACTTTTTCATCATCAAACCCTAAGTATATTATTAACTTTCTTACAATAAAAAAAATTAAAATCCAAAAAATAAATATTAAAAAAACGAAAAATATAAAACAACCATTCTCTCAAGCAATCAGATTACTTTATTTGTAATTGAAGGTTTCTCACGCATTTAACCGGAATTCACGGGTAAAGGTCTCACCAAACCCAGATAGCTCTTAAACTGGCTATAAAATCTCATTATATTAAAAATTAATCTCATAAAATATTTGATATGAAAAATCCTATAAAATAGAGATATACTAAAAATTAATATCCATTTTTTTTTTAAAAAATATATTATTTATAATTAAGAAACAATTTTATAATAAAGAACATAAACGGGTAATGGGTATCACCAAACCCAGATAGTTTTTAAACCGGATTATAACATATCATTTATTTGTGAAACCATTTTATCATCAAACCTCAAGTATATTAATTATTAACTTTCTTACAATAAATAAAATTCAAATTCAAATATACATACATACATATATATATATATTAAAAACGAATAATGTAAAACAACACCCGTAATACGGGGGATAAAATCTAGTAGTAATAATAATACTTAAGAGTGTTTAATTTCCAAAAATACCTCTCATCAAAACATGTTTCTAATACTCGCATGCCCTCTCATAAGGCCATATCAACTCACTAGTCACCGGATCCGTCCTAAAGTGAGTCTTCACGTATAGGACGTCCATACCAGGATCTACCCCCGAATCCTTTCGCTACAGCAGTATGTTAGGTAACTAAATTTATTTAGCTAAACAGATTGGAGTGAACACGGGTCAATCTAAAGGGTTCTTGGGGTGACTCGTTAACCGTTTTAAGTTATACATATTTAAAATGACTGTTTTTATGTCGTAAGTTGAAATGATTTGGTTGTTTGTGGCAATACTTGAAAGATAAAAGGGAATTTTATACAATATTTTGTAGTTTAAAAGCCACTTTTTACACACACATGATTGTTAAGTTATTAAAAAAGTTACAAAATAAAAATAAAACAAAATTATACGTTACGACCAACCCACCTACTCACAAAGAACCCACTTTTTAAACATATCATCTATATTTCAATATTTTTCCTAAGATACATAAATACCCACTTTATAAATAAATAACGGATATTAGTTTTCCCATTTAACTTTTAACAGCTTTATAGAAACAAGAAATAACCCTCAATTTAGTTAATAACTCATTTTCAATAACGGTGTGTATATATTATATGATTATACCATACATGATACACGTATCTTAAATTGCTTTATTTAAGACTATTAATTTTTTTCTTAAAAAAAAACAAAATGCTAACTCACCTACTACCATTAGTGCTTTAACGTTTAGTGCGTTGAATACCAACACCCACTTGGTCCACGTCAGCAGCCCATCACCGTTGATAATTAATCCCATAATCAAACGGCTGTGATTAATTCACAAAACCAACCTACCACCTTTTATCATTTTATTTATTTTCCTTATTATTTTTCTTATTTTTTTCTCCCTACCTACCACCCCCACCCCTACCACCTCTCAAATATTATTCACACCCACCACCAGCCCTATATAAACATCACCCTCCGCCACCTAATAACTCAGCAATCTCAACTTCATTGCACGCACATAGAGTGTGAGTCTAGTGCGTGTAGAGTTTAAATATTGTTCTTTGTATTTTTACTACTTGTACTCGAATAAACAACAAAATAACAATGGAGAATGGTAATCATGCTGAGTTTTGCATCAAGGATCCGTTAAACTGGGGCGTTGCGGCGGAGGCGTTGACCGGGAGCCACCTAGATGAGGTTAAGAAGATGGTGGCGGAGTTCAGGAAGCCAGTGGTGAAGATTGGTGGTGAGACACTGACAGTGTCTCAGGTGGCGGGTATCGCGGCTTCTGACAGCTTGAAAGTGGAGCTGTCAGAAACCGCGAGAGCTGGCGTCAAGGCCAGCAGTGATTGGGTCATGGATAGTATGAATAAAGGGACGGATAGTTATGGTGTGACCACCGGGTTTGGTGCCACGTCTCATCGTAGGACTAAGCAAGGTGGTGCTCTGCAAAAGGAACTTATAAGGTTATAATTAACTACTTTTATGTGTTTATGAATTATGATATTATTATTTGCATCATGACTAAGTATGACTAAGTAGGATACAATATATATTAATTCAAATTAAAACGATACTTAATATAGATCTTAATTATAGAAAGCTACAAACAATATTGTTTTGATTTACATGTTAGGCTAATTACTAGGGGCTTTAATTGTGGCGGGTTGAATTCGACACAAATTTGAACATTTGGTACTAGCCCGATAATCGTGTCATATACATAATATACATAAACTTGATTAGAAATGAGTCTTTATGTGTTGATATGGGCATGATCTATTTAATTTAAAATTATACCTCTACATGTTAATAATAGAAATGTAGTAATGATCTATTTAATTTAAAATTATACCTTTACATAGTAATGTTATGACTCCAAGATTAGCAAATATATTTTTTAAAAGATTGGGTTTTGCAATTCAAAAGGGGGTAGCGACGCAGTTTGTTGCCCGCTTGCCTTCTGTTTCGATGTAATCTAAACGCATTTTAATTTTAATGGTACAGGAATAAATTTTGTAGAAATTATTAAACTTACAATTACAAAAATTATATTTTATTCGTTGATTGTTAGAAAAGAAATCAAATGATTAGACGAGTTAGACCCGTGATCCAATGAAGTTGACCTGTTAAACTTGTTATCTTTATAGGTTAACAAAGTTTTTAACCGAATTTTTATACAAAATTTTAACTTGCTACTTTAAGAGTTTTATTTTAGGTTGGTAGGTAATCTCTCATATGAAATATTCACGTCCATTGTATGTCATAAATTTCAATATAAAAATATAAATTTGTGGTAGGTGAAGGCATATGCTCATTTTTTAAAACACACATATTATGAAAAAAACATATAAAACTTTTGCAAGGCTGTCGTTGAAAAGAAAGTATTTTTCACCTACATTTTTTTTTGTCAACTAGCAATAAGCTAAATAAATAAATAAATAATAAAGTTTAATTTTAATGAAAACGTTACATTTATTTCGTTACTGTAAAAATATATGATTCAAATCTACTAGGAAATTTCAATGATGATTTGATTTCATTAAAAAATCTAATAAGATTCAATGTTTGCATCACAGATTCCTGAACGCCGGAATATTCGGCAACGGCACAGAATCAAGCCACACTCTTCCACATTCCGCCACAAGAGCCGCCATGCTCGTCAGAATCAACACCCTCCTCCAGGGTTACTCCGGCATCCGCTTCGAAATCTTGGAAGCCATCACTAAGTTCCTCAACAACAACATCACCCCGTGTTTACCCCTCCGCGGTACCATCACCGCCTCAGGCGACCTTGTCCCGTTATCCTACATCGCGGGCCTCCTCACGGGCCGCCCCAACTCCAAAGCCGTCGGCCCCGATGGCGAAATCCTTAATGCGGAACACGCCTTCGCCCGAGCGGGTGTCGAAGGCGGGTTCTTTGAGTTGCAGCCCAAAGAAGGGTTGGCACTTGTTAACGGGACCGCGGTCGGGTCCGGGATGGCTTCCATGGTGTTGTTTGAAGCCAACGTGCTTGCATTATTATCCGAAGTCTTATCGGCTATTTTCGCGGAAGTGATGCAGGGGAAACCCGAGTTCACTGACCACTTGACGCACAAGTTAAAGCATCACCCGGGTCAAATAGAGGCTGCAGCCATCATGGAATACATTCTAGACGGAAGTGACTACGTTAAAGCCGCGCAAAAGGTTCACGAAATGGACCCGTTGCAAAAACCGAAACAGGACCGTTACGCTCTCCGCACATCGCCCCAATGGCTGGGCCCGCAAATTGAAGTCATCCGGTCCGCCACGAAAATGATCGAGCGCGAGATCAATTCGGTTAACGACAACCCGTTAATCGACGTTTCGAGAAACAAAGCGTTACACGGTGGTAACTTTCAAGGAACCCCGATTGGTGTTTCGATGGATAACACGCGTTTGGCTATTGCTGCGATTGGGAAACTTATGTTTGCCCAATTTTCGGAGCTTGTGAATGATTTCTACAATAACGGGTTGCCTTCGAATCTCTCGGGTGGGCGTAACCCAAGTTTGGATTACGGGTTCAAGGGTGGAGAGATTGCCATGGCTTCTTATTGTTCCGAGCTTCAATTTCTAGCGAATCCGGTTACAAACCATGTTCAAAGTGCGGAACAGCATAACCAAGATGTTAACTCACTCGGGTTGATTTCGGCTAGGAAGACAGCCGAGGCGGTTGAGATTTTAAAGCTCATGTCATCGACTTACCTAGTCGCATTATGCCAATCGATTGACTTGAGGCATTTGGAAGAGAACATGAAAGCGACGGTCAAGAACACCGTGAGCCAAGTAGCAAAAAAGGTCCTAACCATGGGCGTCAACGGCGAGCTCCACCCGTCAAGATTTTGTGAAAAGGACTTGCTTCGTGTGGTCGACCGCGAGTATGTTTTCGCCTACATTGACGACCCGTGCCTTGCCACGTACCCATTGATGCAAAAGCTCCGCCAAGTGCTCGTTGACCATGCGTTAAACAATGGCGAAACCGAGAAGAACGCGAACACTTCCATCTTCCAAAAGATTGCGACTTTCGAAGATGAACTAAAGGCCATTTTGCCTAAGGAAGTTGAAAGTGTTAGAATTGCATTTGAGAATGGTACAATGTCTATTCCAAACAGGATCAAGGCTTGTAGATCATACCCGTTGTACCGATTCGTGCGGGAGGAGCTCGGTGGCGGGTACTTGACGGGCGAGAAGGTGACCTCGCCCGGGGAAGAGTTCGACAAGGTGTTCACGGCCATGTCCAAAGGCCAAATAATCGATCCATTGTTGGAGTGTGTTGAAGGCTGGAATGGTGCACCACTGCCTATCTGTTAGGTGTGGATTTATGCTAAGTGTTAAATTTGTATTTTTTTAATATTTTTGTTTGGTTAAATTTGTATCTTGTTAATGTTTGAACAAGGACTCCTAAGGTGTTGCTATCAATGTGCCCGAATATGTGGTTATAAATTATATATATTAACACGTTTCTGTCTCGTTGGTTTCACTAGGTATACAATTTCATTTTGTTTCCATTTTCGTACCTATTTCTATTTTCATTGAGTTATCTGTGGTTTGACCAACTATGCAAGTTTAGTACCTATATTTTATTTTATGTAAATGACTACCTCAGTTTCAAAAAACTTGTATTTTTAGTACTTTTTTTAACTCCGTCTATTTTATCAGTTAAGTCAGGAGTACTTTAGTAATTTTGTAATTTTCTTAAGTTTTTCTTTTCTTTTTTATGCCTTCCCCCACCGGAAGTCCACTGCCGGAAACTACTCCAGCTCGTCAGCGAACGCACCAGGTTTGCCGGAAATGTTCGTGAACTCCATCGTCTTTGTCGCTTCGTACTGAACCATCATAAGCCTAATCCGTTGCTGCTCGTTCTTCTCCACCATTGTCGGATACTGTGGCGGAACAATAGCCGCTATAGTCATCACCATCATCATCGTCATCGCCACCAATAGAACCAGATTGTCGTTGCCGCCGCTGCTACTGCCGGAGATATGGCAGCAGCCATCGGCCTTCCTAACCGCCATCATTGGTGACCTTGGAACTTGCTGGAATGTCGCACGAACATTTCCGCAAACCTGGTGCGTTCACAAACATTGCTATAATTCGTTGGGTTAAAAGAATAGAAAAAATTAAGAAAATTACAAAATTATCAAAATACCCCTGACTTAACTGATAAAATAGACGGAGTTAAAAAAATACTAAAAATGCAAATTTTTTGAAACTGAGGTAGTCATTTGCATAAAATAAAATATAGGTACTAAAGTTGCATAGTTGGTCAAACCGAAAGTACTAAAATGACACTTAACTCTTTTTCGTTTAATAATCTTGTACTTAGTTACCGGCCAACACGTTTATTTGTTCTCACACCAGCAATGAGTGGGCCTCGCCTCATTCACACATACATTGTATTATATATGTTCCATTTTACAAATTTGAGGTAATGGGTTTAAAGTTTTATAATAGGAAGGTTTGAAGGATTTTATATGAAAAAAAATTATTGTTGAAAAAAAAAATCACAATTGACTTTAACTATATTTTTTCAATTTTTAAAAGCAACTCCAACTCGTAAGTTTGAAAGAAGTCCTTGAGAGGTCCAATCAATCGAGTGAAAACCAACTTTTTAAAAGGTCCAATGATTTTACAGTGTTTTAACAAAAATTGCAATTTAGTCTTATATAAAGCTTATAATCATTGATAACTTATCATTCACCACACTTGAGTGGAGCTTCAATAGGTTTACAAATTACAACACTGGCTTAAGATACGTCAATTTTTTAAAACTTTTAGGAAACAAAAAATCAATTTTTTTTAACCTTTGTATTGTTTGAATATTGTTTTATGAGACACTCGTTTGATCAACACTACATAAAATATAATCTTTTCAGATGAAAATAAGACTTCTAGTTACTTAAATTTTCATCAAATTCTTATAAGCCGGACACTTTTTACCTTTTTAGGGAATATCATACATATCAAGGCAATGTATAGATTGAAAATCCATTTGAGTTAAAAAAACCCGTGAAAAACTTGTATAACATTTTTTTTTGTTTTTACATATGTAATATATATTGTTACATTTAATAAAAAACATCGAAAAATTAAAAAAAAAATGTTTTACTATTTTTTTATATTTTTTACTAACTTTTACTTATATTTTCAGAAGATAAAAAAAGTTAATTTTATCTTTTTTTATTAACTTTAATTATGTACCATAAGATTCAAATTTTAATTTGAAGCATGTATTTGATGATGAGTTTCTAGAGTTTTTTCAACTTAAATGAGTTTTTATTTTATCCTAACCCATCATATCAATATTCATTTCAATTGAAAGTTCTTTGGCTTCATCAATCGCCTTAAATAACCCTAACATATCAACCCCCTAACGTATCGACCTATACATACAGAAACAAGGAGAACAATAGTTGGGACCCTCTCGAAATGAGCCATGTGTGGTTATGTTAACAAGGACTATATCAAGAAGAAGTTATGTGCATGCATGTGGCTGTAAATCATATATATGAAACATATTTCTGTGCCGTAGGTTAGGCATGCGAATATTCATTTCGTTTCCATTTTCGAACTTATTTTTGTCCAATTGTCATTTTTCGTTGACGTTTCATTCAAGAGTCTTGTATTTAGGTACGCATCAACACATTCGTTTGTGCTCACTCAATCAACGGGTGGTCCTTGCCTGTTAAATGCACTTGTTTGGGGATTACAGGTATGCCATGCCTTAGAACGTCTCGGATTATATCATGTTAGGTTATATCAACATTTCATAATCGGCATTTTAGCTTATAAATTTTAACCACCACATTAGGTGACGATTTTGGTTACCAATGGGTAAGAATCAATACCATGACGTGTTGTTCTAGTTGTTCCTCTTCTCTGTTTGTACTAGCATACTTGTTCTTAGCGGGAAATAATTTGCTATTAAAAGTAAATCAATAAGAATCACTGTTTCAAGACTTAAAGTCAATATGATAATCAAAAGTGGTTGTTAGAGTTTTCATGTATCATGATTGGATTAAAATTTAACAACCACATTATGAGTCATTATTAAAAAAATAATAATAATACAAACAATGATGAGCTCATGTATCTTTGTAACTACATATATTAATATTTCACACGAGTCGTATAAGGTTAAATACGCATTAATTATAACATGGTATCATAACATGTTTACGTAATTACGTTACTCTCAACTTAAATTGTCCACTAGTTCTTGTGGTCACAAGGACGTCTTTGGATTTTTTCCTTTTTTTTTCCAAAATAGGAAAATTTGAGGTGGTTAAACGGGTTTTTAGGAGAGAAAAGTCGTCTTTTGTTTCTAAATGATATATCATTACTAATGGTATATCATAAAAGTTAACTGGCCATGTTAGTTTTTATCTGGTGACAGGGGTGAAAAATTCTTATAGGTATTGAGCGTGGTTACCCCAAGTTATTTCTTCAAAAAGTTATCGGTCACCACTGAATTTTTTTCTTTTTTTAAATATCCAGTGTTTGATTTTTTTTTTATAAAACCTCGCATTTTTCTAAAAAATACTAGTCGAATACTGAAAGCTTTGTTTATATAAAACTCAAACTTGAAAAAGGGGTGGGGGGGGGGCTATTTGTAACAATAATAAACTTGTTTAAACAACAAAAAAGAACAGGATTGCCATTGGGTTAGGGTTTGAAAATCATGTACCATTCATTCAGTACATAACTCAAAGTCACTGTCTCACTAGAGACCACCGGCCACTGCTAAGCACACACTGTCGTCTGCCGCTGCTGGCCACCGCCCTAGAGACCACCAGCCACCACACACAGGACAACGCCTTCAACCTTGGAGACACCACACATGTTGTAGCATCGAGTAACTCAAAGGTGCCAATTTCACAATTAGACCCTCAATATTTCCCAATCGCTGCCAATTTCTTCCAAATTGTTAACTCGGTCTAAATTCAAAGTTAACTCAAAGGTGTTACTGTCCTTATGTAAAGTAGATTAAATGTTGCACAACGCAGCTCAAGGAGTAAATAATAGTAGTTCCTGTTTGAGCATCCTTCTTGCAAATCTTTGGGCGGTGTCCTTTGATGGCTCTGAGATGTCGTGTGTCGGTCCTATATATTCTAGCAAGTCTGGGTATATTAAATGTTGCATAACATATATAGCTCAAGTATTAGTACTATGCCAACTTGATACATTGAAGAAGCTTATTTAAGAATGAGAAATATGATGTTTGCACTTTTTTTTGCTTGTTTTTACTCTTTATGTATCAAATGGATCAGAGACATTCAAATCAGTAACCTTCGTAATTTATAAAAGTTAACTAGCTGATACAATTTGAGAATCATACTCGTAATTTGGCAATCTCAAAACTGATATTAATTTATTTACATCAATAACTATATCCGGAATACTTGTTAACGGTAGGGAACACGACATGTGCAACCCTACGATTTGATAGTGGCATTCGTGTTAGGCGTGTTGCGGACACATATGACTTGAGTGGTTCTAGGCGTTCACCACTTCATGTTTTATCCAAAGTTTGGTGTTCCTCCTTTTTAGCTAGGGCAATCCAAACCCCTTTCTGTCTTTCAATTTCCACTTCAAGTGAATCGCTTTGAAAAATCGACGTCTAAATCACATTAAATCTAATAATTTAGATATACCAAACTTAATTTGTTCTCTCTAAACAAGTGGATGCGAAGTCTTAATCATCACAATTTAAAGGAACACAAGGTATGCAAGATACATAGACATCAAACTAGGCTTGTGGGGTGGGGGTGGATGTTGGTGTGAAAATACAAGGTTGGAAATGTGTGTTAGACTGTTAGATGTGTTAGGTATGAATGAATTCTCATGTGCAATTAAATATTTGGTCCATTTGTATTAATGATAATATCATAATAGTTCTCCTGATACTATTTTGGAAGGAAATGTGTGTTAGGTCAGAATTCTCATTCATGTGTGCTACTTGCTAGTTTCGTTGTCCATATAATTTAATTAAAATATCTTTATTTTTTAAATGAGTAACAGTTAAAATCATCCTCGAGGTTTGATTATATTTGCCACTTTAAACGGCGTTCTTTACACTGCTGAGCTAACCCCCCCCCCCCCCCGGGGCTGAACACAAACCTACAAAGAACATTTAAGATTAGAAATACAAGTTGATCTTAAGACTGGATCTGTATAAACAACAAACCGTAACTTACCAGACAAAATATGAAAGAGACGAACGAGACAAAAATAGAATGACTAATAAGATGACGGAATTGAGATACACACCTTCTCTCAGCTGTCAGGTACTCTCTCTTTCTTTTGTAATCAGCCGAACTATTCAGGTCGTTAGAATCTCTTCAATATAACCGACTGCAAGCTTTGGGCCAAGCCCATAATATTTTGCCTTATGCGTAAGCATGTCACCAACAGCATCCAAAACCCAATTTATCATACAAAATCATAAAAAATGTATTATATTAACCCAAAACTTATATTGATGTTTTAATTGCATATTTTAACAATGAACAAGTCCATTACACTCAATCTCTCATTCTCACTCAAATATATTTTCTTTGGAGCTACAGTCGTCTTCAGTGGCGAAGCTTGGACAAAAACGCCCGAGGGTGGACTCAAATAATTTGAGAATTTCATAAACGGTAAGGGGGGGGGGGGGGAATTTTCGGGCAAAGACGATTAAATTTACACTAAGATACAAAATTTCCGGCGAAAAACGGATTAATTTACACTACTGTGCAAAAAAGTTGGGGGGGAGGGGTGAGGGCAAATTAAGTTTAATGTGGCTACCCAAGGATACAACACCAGCTAAATTTAAATTATTCGACAAACACTTTCACCCGTCCATGAGAGATCCAAAGTTCAAATCTTACAAAGATACACACACACATACTTTTTTTCACAAAAAGAATTCAAAACTGGTCCAACAGCTAAACCAAACCGCCGCTGATCTTTAAACCGGTCGACCCAACAAGTATTGTTTCAACCATGCCAACCGAACCGGTTAAAGGTCCGATTCCCAGTCCAAGTGTTCCACTAGAGTTTTAAACAACATTGCTTATATCTTATCTTATAAAAATATATATTCATGAACTGAAGTAGTCATGAACATAAAAACTGTTGTGGATGTGAGCCTAGACAAGCCCAAGCCACCGGCCGAGTTTAGGTGGCCCAATAAGAGAAATGATCTGTGGAAACGTGAAGGGACTCGCTTGATATATGCTGAAGAGATTCAAAGAACGATTACAATGAATGTTAAGTAAATGGTGGTTCTTCTGTCATCTCATATTCTATTCTAATTTCTCATCTCTTCTTATAATTTCATGATTGTTTTGTGTATGGTTCGGTTTTCACTAGATTGTAAGCCTTCAGTTTATCCATCTAAATCTAGCTTTTCATTGATGCTTTGGTTGTGTTAATATCACTTCACAACAAAAACATATACAAAACATGTCATGATTACATAAAATTGCTAATATGTCCTTTCTCTATAACAAACTAGACAAAGCGACTACATATTTATACAAAAACTTTATCTGGATTGATGGGTTCAATAGAAGGAACAACATGAGCAGGACAGCCTACAGGTGGTCCAGGACTGGATCCTTCTGATGCATTCCCAACGGCTCGGTTAACCATTTCAAGAACCTCACTCATTTTTGGTCTTGCTTTTGGGTTCGTAGACAAACACTTGTTGGCTATAATGGAAAGCTCTTGTGCTGTTTTCAGTGAGTACTTACCTTCTAGCCTAGAGTCAACTATTAGTCTAAACCTTTTAGAGTCCAGATATGGTTTGACCCATTCTAAAAGCTTCTGCTCATTTTTGGGCAGGTTACGATCCAATGGACGCCTACCCGTGATAAGCTCATACAGAAAAACACCGTAGCTCCACACATCACTCTGGGATCTCAGTCGTCCCGTTAGGATATATTCTAGAGCCGCATATCCCATTGTTCCTACAACCTGATCATATAATATTTCAGTGTCATTGGTTAAAGGTTATACGACAATCAAACCAATTTGTGTATAATTGTGTTTTTGAGTTTCATGAGAGGTGAATGAGAAACAACAAAATATTATATTTATTCTAAGGCCGTATGCTATGGTGAGGGGCATCGAAACCCCTCCACCGTGCCACGTCATGGCCACGGGGCTTCGAAGCCTGTCCCGTTATGGTTTAAAGCCCCTTGGGCCCCCCAATATACATACATACATACATACATATATATATATACATATATATATATATATGCTTAAGTTCAGGAGAGAAATGAAATTACTGTGAGAAATGAATATGGACCACTAGTTTTATTTTATGTTTTAAATGTTTAAAAATAAATAAAAAAAATGTAAATGCAACAATAAATGCATTCTCTCTCTTCAATTAATATAACTAATATAACCATAACAAATCTCTCTCTTTTCAATTAATACAACTAATATAACAAAAAAAAATCCTCTCTAATTAATAAATATCAAAACATAATTTTTTTTTTCAATTGATATACTTAGAAAAATTATTGTTATAAATAATAATAAAAAATATCATACAAATGTGTTTATTAAATATAAAATAAATATACAACATACACAAAATTATATAACCTACACTTGTTTTGAGCAATAAAAACGTACAATATACAAAAAGGTATACAACTTACATATGTAATTCGACATCAACAATTATATAAACTAGAAAAAGATACACACATCCTATACGTGTGTAGGTTATATGTTTTTCGTGTGTAGGTAATATTTTTTCTTATTCTTAGAACAAGTGTATTTTACATGTTCTTGTGTAGGTTGTATATTTTTTATTGACATTTGATGCTAGCATATATAAGATAGTTTTTGTATTATTCATCACAATGTACCTACGTGTTGATGGATATTGATATATTGAGTTGAAAGAAATTGGTTTTGGATAGAAAAAATATTTAATGTATGAATAAATTATATTTAAATGTGTAGGATAAATTTTCGAGTGTAGGTTATATGTTTTTCGTGTGTAAGTTATACGTTTTCGTGTACGTGTGCAATTTATTGATGCTGAATTTTGTGTGTCGGTTATATGTTTTTCGTGTGTAGGTTATATGTTTTCTTATTCTTAGAACAAGTGTAGGTTATATGTTTTTGTGTAGGTTGTATACTTTTTTGTTGATATTTAATGTAAACACGTGTAAGATAGTTTTTTGTATTATTCATCACAATGTAAATACGTGTTGATGGATATTAATATATTGAGTTGGAAGAAATTGGTTTTGGATAAAAAGAAATTTTAATGTATGAATAAATTGTACTTGTGTATGATAAAAATTCAAGAGAGAAAAAAATAAGTTATAAAAATAAATGAATTCTTAATATTTTTCAATTATATAATTTGATTAGTTATATTAATTAAATAGATAACAATTATATTTATTAGTTATATTAATTGAAGAGAGAGCATGCATTAATATTTTCCCCATTTATCTTTAAGAATTTAAAATCTAAATTAAAATTAGTGGCCCATATTCATTTCTCATATTTCTCACAGTAATTTTATTTCTCTCATGAACCATCCTCTCTCTCTCTCTCTCTCTATATATATATATATAGGGGATGGATCATGCGAGAAGTGATATTATAGCGAGAAATGCGAGAAGTTGATCTCAACCATTGATTATCTCTGATTTGTTCAATGCATTAATTCCTCTAATTACTCCAAAAATATTGTTCACATTAATTATTGCAAAAGGTTACAAATTTGAATTATCTATTACCTACATAGAAAAAAAATGTATATGTAGGCGAATTGTATTAAATTAATCACCTACACAAGTAACATAATAATTTAGACATAGCTCATATTCAATTATACAAATTGTTAGTTATTTTTATTTTTATCAGGATGTAACTCGTATTTACCAACACAACTTATTTTCTCCTACACTAATTTTGTTTCTTTTATTTTTCATCAACACATAACTAATATTTACCTACACATATATCGTATTCACCTACACAGCTTGCTAGTTCATTTTATTTTCACCTACATATAAATAATATTCATCTACGCGTAACTCGTATTTGCCTACACATAAAAGATATATTATAAAAAAATATGATGTGTTCCTACATTGCGAATATTTTACAAGTTTAGGTTAATACTTTTAATTGTATGTGATATCATGAACAAGGTTTGTTTGTAGATTAATATTCTGATATGTGTAGGTAAATACAAATGGGTAGGCTATAACACGAATTAAATTTGTATATATAGGTTATTATTGTGATTTGTGTAGGTTAACATGAACTAGTTATATGCATGTATATAAATATTGTGATCTGTGTAGGTGATAACATGAACTACTTTTTGTATGTGTAGGTTAATATTATGATTTGTGTAGGTATTTGTTTTTATGATGGTTAATATATTTATATTTTTTATAGTACGGGTATGATGGTTTTGTTTTATGAATTGTTTAAAGATAAAATCAAATTAAAAAATAAAAATAAATGTATAATCATTTGTAACTTAACATTAATTAGCATTAATTACAAAATGAAACTCATAAACTTTTTACTAATATAGTTCTACAATTAAACAATCTGAAATTAAAAAGAAAAGTTATGATTGGCCAGAATTTCTTCTCGTACTTCTCACACTAAAAACACTTCTGAAATGAACCAAATTATATATATATATATATATATATATATATATATATATATATATATATATATATATATATATATATATATATATATAATAATGTGTGTGTGAGAGATGGAGAAAGAGGGGGCCCACCCCCACCCTCCTCCACCCCGGCCGTCCAGAAGAAGCCCCTCTCTCCGCGCCCCCCTCCTCGGGGCCCCCCGGCGGTGTTCTCCCCTCCGTCGGCGCCCTTTCCCCCCTCCAAGGCCCCCCCATAGCGGGCAGCCTAATTGCTTTTATTTTTCACTTTTTAAGATTGAAATAAGAATGCAACTCTTTCTAACAATGGTACTAGCAAGCTACTAACCGGGCGAAAAATAGAGAAATTACATGACTAGAAGAGGGTTTTCAACCACTGTATCTGCTAAAATTTTACACTTTATTTTCCTACTTAAGTACCAAAAGAACGAGAATGCAACCTTTTGTCTGCCTGTTATCATAATATATAGTGTTTTGCGTAGATCCCTCCTCTATATATATTAAAAGATTATCATGAAAGAACGTACCGCTGTGGAGACATGGGTTAGTCCTTCTTGCGGACCTAGCCTAGCTAGACCGAAATCGGAAAGTTTGGAGTTCCATTGATCATCAAGAAGGATGTTGGAAGATTTGAAATCTCTAAAGATAATCTACAAAAATATAACATCAATCACGAACGATTTTTACCCAAGATGTGTGTTTGAAGAATCCTATATTGTAACAACCTACCTGAAAGTCCATTTCTTCATGGAGGTATGTTAAGCCACGAGCCGCTTCTTGAGCCACTTTAAGTCTCATGGTCCATGATAGAGGTTCCACTGTCTGTCCTAGCCAACAAATGATCTTCAACACTTCTATTGGGCATATATTCATAAACCAGAAGCCGTTGGATCCCTCGTTCATCGTCTTCTGCGCAATAGCCAATGAGCTTCACAAGGTTCGGGTGCTCAACCACCCCAAGAACATTCACTTCCGTCACCCACTCCTTGTGCCCCTATCCATCATAAATATAAAGTTAGAACATATTTATATACATGTATTATATATATATATATATAAAGGTCTCTAATTTTTAGGATTTAGCTTCGTTTAATAAAATGTTAATGTTTTCTCATCATCTAGCAAATCGCATACAAGAAAAGTGTGTTATTATATTCCCTCATGTTAGAATCCTAAGCAAAAGAAGATATTTGTTTTTTTGCGAAAAAATATACTGATTTTGTAATCCGCTTTAGACCCAAAAAGTTGAGTCAGCGTTGTATATGTCATTCGTTACACAAATATGTTACTGGCTAATTGCATATTATTTTGTTGAAATATGTTACTGATTATAGCAGCAAAAGCTTGCCTGTAAACCCTGTCTAGCGAGCTGTTTGATAGCCACATGAATCGTTTTAGTCGTATCTTGAGGGGACTTGATCGAGCCCAAGTAGACACACCCGAACCCACCCTCACCAATCTTTGAAGACCGTCTAAAGCCGTTTGTAGCCGACTTTAGCTCAGCCAAAGTGAACACTTTAAGCCCTTGTGAAAAGGTTGGAACATTAGCCCTTCGTTTTGTCTCAGTGCTAACATCAGACACAGTATGAGACTTGAACCCTGTCCATGATCTTCCTGTAAATAAAGAAGTCCGATTTTTCGTAGTTTCGTTCTTTTCTTCATGGTAAGAGAACGAAAAGCACTTCATCTCCTCTAAAGGTTTAGTGTCTCAGCTAGAAAAATATAGATTATAATCAGCAGCGTTAAAGTTAAGCACAAATGTTGCGCGCATGCAGACATAAATATGCACGCGTGCAAGCATAGAGAAGAAAAGAATATTTACAGATTTAAAACATATAACATAATAACTAACCTTTTAAGGTGGTATGGATTTAATATGTGATCAAGAAATGCAATCTTGAAAGGATTAATTAATATCAAGATTGTGCAAGAGAACACCACATAATCAAGAAATTAACATGAGATCATCACAAGACTCGTACTTTACTTGCAAACTGAAAAACCCTGATTGATTAACTAAAAATTATGTCATCAAAGGTAGAAATTGTACAGGAAACACATCTATCTGATCTAAAGACTTTGGAGAGAGAGAAAGCAATGGGGTGGCTGGAAAAGAAATGTACTCAGTATACAAATTAATAGGTTAAAAAGTTGACTAAAAGAGTTGTTTAAATTTTGGGAAATGTGTCGGCCGGTTTGATTATTCTTGATGACATAATATTACATTATGATGACATTATATACATTCTAATGATAGTTTTTGCTTATTTTTGGAAATTGGTAACAAAGTTTTTATAATAACTTTTATTACTTGTAACAAATCCAAAAATGTTTATTAACCCATTGTGTTTTTGGGATGTTCAGAACACTGTATATATAGGGTACAGCCTGAAAGCCAAATGAAATTACATCTTCGAGCCAATTATATGGAGACAACTCAAAATTAGAGGTGGTGTTCCATCTATACCCAAATCACATGATGTTTCATAACACACGATCACCTTTTCTAATAGGTTTTCGTACATGAAGTTCCAGGGTAAATTGCATCCCCAACCGACGGAGGTGTTACCGACCTACCCAACCAAACTGATTCCGCCCTAAGTACAACTCCCCTAAAATATGTTAGAAGGTTTTGCAAATTATAGGGTAGGGTTATGAGTGGTTGTGAGTGCGAATTATAGGTTAGAGAGAGAAAAACAGTGATTTTTTTTTGAAAAATTGTGAAGACTTTGTTTGCCCTTATTTATTTTTTAATATTTGTTGAACTGGTTGTGAGTTGAGGAGAAAGAAAACTATAATTAAAAAAATATAAAAAAATATTATTTAATTGAATAGATATTTTTTAGGGAATGCTCTAACACACTCTAGGTATCTACTTTTACACTGTTATATATGTTTTTCTTTTATAAATATAACAATATTATAATTTAGTTAAATACAAAAAATGTGTAAAACCAGCGCCTCCAATAACCTTTAAGCTTAAACTAAAAATTTTAATCCTCTCTCTTTTTAATTGGTTTATTCTTTTTTCATGTTTATGCTTGTTTTGATTTTATCTTTCTGCTAGTTTTCATTCTAAAAATCTGCAAATAGAATAGTTTTATATGAGAGAAAATGATATTTTTTATGACTATCAAGTTTCGTGTGTGAACTTACCAATGCCTATTTCAAAGAAAATGTTACATCCAATCAAACAACATCTTTCTTGGATATTTCAAATAATAATAATTTAGCATGACCTGTTTTGTCGTCTGAAAAGGTAGTTTACTACTTTACAATGGAGACGAAATCTCGGGGTGGTAGATAGGGGAATGGAGAGTAAGTCAAGCCAACAAGAGGGAAAATATATATCCAAAATGATTTGTCTAAATTTCTAATTTGTGTTTTGATTTGAATAATTATTATATAACAAGTCCTTAATTATAAACTAGGAATTAGGACCCATTTTCGTGTGGGACCATTAAACTGATAAAAAAACATACATAAAACCGTAACATTGTCAATGCGTTGCGAGTCGACACGAAATTAGTCTATATCAGGTTATGGCATCGAAACTAAACAAAAGAAATAAACTTATCAATGCTAAAATAGAACAAATGATCATATATAGAACCCAAAAAACCGGCACGTTATAGCTGCAAACCGACGTAGTTAGTATCATCCGTACCATTATAAATTTGTAAACATCTTACTATATTATTAAAGCAATTTAAGGTTTCTATATGGTATTCAACTAGCATGTTCACATAGGCTTCCAACTCATTAATTTTTCATTTATATAATTTACACATGTTAATTTGAACATTAGTTTTAAACATTAACTCCTAAGTTGAAGAAAGTTTCAAAATAAATTGTTATAATAATCATTTGTTAAGTAATAAAGACAATTAATTGTTTTCATTATTTTTTTAAACTATGAGACTTTGTTATTTTATTTTTTTTTAAGATTTTAGAAAATTATTTATGAACGTTTGGACTTGATGTTTGGATTGAAATGATGGTTTAATCACGAGGTTTGGATTATATTGTTGCTTTATTAAACGTCGGTTTAATAAAAATTATAATTATATCTTATTATTATATTCATATATTTAGCATTTTTTATGCTGTGTACTTAAATGTTTTATAATTTTAATAAAAATAGTTTTTATAACACACAACTTATGTTACAATATCTACATGTTTACGCTTCATAGTTTACAACATATGACTTTAGTAGATCATGAAGTTTTAACTAATATGTCTTTTTTGCTTAATGGTATAAGTTAGAAATATGTGGCATAACTTAGAATTATGTTTTACATTGTTATATTTCTCTATTTGTCTTTGTATGTAGGGTTATTTTAATTAAAATAACAATATGATACCTTATAATAATAATAATAATGTTAGATTATCTGACGTTTACAATTCGTTAAAATGTATATAACACGCGTGCGCGTGCACACACACACACATATATATGTGTGTGTGTGTGTGTGTGAAGTTTTATATATTTTCCATCCATGTGTAACACAGGATCTAACCTAGTGAATTAGTAAAGCCAAAAAACATATTTTAAAGGCGCGACATCAAACATCGAAACGTGGATATAGAAAACATGTGACAATGGGATAATTTTAAATCATAAAAAAAGTTTCGATCATTGTAAAGACGAACTATAATAAATACAAAAGCAAAGCTTAAGAAAATCATTTAATCAATAAATAAAACATGTAAAATTGACACTTGCCCAAGTTTAAGGTTTAAAAATATAACTTGTTAAATAAAGGGAATAAAAATCATCTGATAGTGTACCAATCTCTACCGTGTTTTTAAAACGTATATAAATAACAAGAGTAAAGTGCCATTTTCGTCCTTGTTGTTTGGCAAATAATGCGAATTTAGTTCAAAAAGTTTATTTTTTGCATATGAACCCTCCACATTTCCCAATTCTTGCCAATTACATCCAAATTACTAACTTCGTTAAATTGAATTGTTAACTCAGGGGTAGACATGTTTTTCACTCTTTCTTTATTACATAAGTACAGTGCGAAAATCGTCCCTGAAGTTTGGTCACATTTGCTAATTTTCGTCCAAAAATATTTTTTCTCTCAATTAGACCCTCGATGTTTCCCAACTGTTGCCAATTTCGTCCAATTTGTTAATTCGGTCTAAATTTAACGTTAACTCAAGGGTGTTACTGTCATTTTACATATTTTTTTTACATTATTATTATTACGCTGAGCTAAACCTCTTATATGACTAAAAATAAAGAAGAATAAACAAACGGATAATATACTGGATTCAAACATAGGAATCGTGAAATATTATATATGTTAAGGATGAACAAAATCGGTACCGGCACCGAAATCGGTACCGGCACCGAAATCGGTACCGGCACCGAAATCGGTACCCGGTACCGAATCGGTACCAAGGTTTTGGCACTTTTGGCACTTTGGTACCGTTAGACGAAATTCGCAAATATGACCAAACCTCATGGACGATTTTGGCACTTTACTCATATAATAAAGAAATAGTGAAAAGACATGTCTGCCCCTGACTTAACGATTATATTTAATGAGGTTAGTGATTTAGATGTAATTGGTAATAATTGAGAAACGTGAAGAGTCCATATGCAAAAAATAAATTTTTTTAGACTAAATTCGCATTATTTGCCAAACTAAAATGATGAAAATAACACTTTACTTAAATAACAAATAATAAAGTAAAAGTTAAGTAATAATAAGAAACTAAAATACAATATATGTAAATAGTAGTTCGAGTTAATGCCAGAGAGAGAGAGAGAGAGTGTTTTATATAGTTTACTGTTTTGGTCAATAAAATATATTGTTTAAGTGGTTTTGAGATTGTAAATCGTATAAATAACATGGTTATGTGAGATTGATGGTTTTTAAGCATTGAGGTGAGCACCATTCCTACTCAAAGTTAAATTGCTAGAAAAAATAAGTGCAGTGCAACATTTTTTATTTATTTTTATAATTATCCCGAATATATTAATTATTGTGAACCTAACTTTATGTGAGAGACAAATGATCCCAATTTCCACATAATGTGAATAATTGTGAAAGAACTTTTGAGCAGATATTATTGATAGATTAGTTTCTTCTTCATATTTATTCTAGTGAAACTAGATTATAAATATGATTCGTTTACTAAAATAGGGTGATAATATTTGAAAATATGCAAAATAAGAAAAGTTATCTTAATGACATATATTGTTATTTAACTTATTATATACAAACTTGAAAATGTGATATTATTATACACATGACTTACAAACAGCGTTCATGTGACTTTTATTTGTTGGCATAATATCAACTTTGAGAAAAATACCAAAAGATGCCTTAATAAGTTTTATTCATATACTGAACAAAATGATTCAATGCCTTAAAGATGCTACTTTTAGCAACCGTTCCTTAATCATCCTTCACCACTTGGCTCCAGCATATCTAACCATCGTCAATAAATTGGCAAAAATAATATAAATTGAAATTTTATTATAATACCATACCTACAAAAGGAGCGGGGAGTTTTTATAAATTCTCTGTTCCAGTCAAAACTTGTACGAGTCAAAAATGGTATTTTTTGCTAATAACATTTCCTTCTCAAAATGCAATCAAATATATCAAAGAAATACAATTCCCTACCAAAAAAAAACCCTTTAATATCAAGGGTAAAAGAAACCCTTATATATAATGAAAAACTAATAAAAAAAAATCATAACATAAAATTTTAATAAGAAAAGTAAAAACACAAAATTGTTTCCACCGTCTTCCTCGTTCTCTAAAAAAACAATATTGAGGAAAAAAATATCATTGTGTCCTTTTATTTATCATTGTCTTTTTTGTTTATTTCGTCATTGACTGTGTCTTTTTCCTTGACATTGTGTATGTTTTTCTTGATATTGTGTTATATTACTCAACATTATATTATACTGTATTAACTACCGGAATTCACAATCATCGACCGTCAAATTTCAGGTGTTTTAAAACCTTCTTCAAATTTTGTTCGACATAGTGTGATCTATTGTATTTTTTTATTTATCATTGTGTTTTGTTTTTTGTTTTTTTTCGTCATTGTGTCTTTTTTCTCAGTGTTGTGTCTTTTCGTCGTTGTTTTTCATTTTTGAACATGAATGACAGGGGAAATATTTTAGTTTTTTAAATTTTTTTGTTTTTTTACATTTTAAGTTATGATTTTTATATTATTTTTTTTTGAATTCTTTTTAAGGGTTTTCTTTTTCATACAAATCATTCTTACGCTCTTCAAACTTTTATCTCCCTTTGGGCCTTCACATTTTAACTTTTCTTTTAATTTCTCTTAATGTCAACACCACTCTTTGTTCCATAAATGGCAAGAAAACATGTCTTTTACAAACATTCAATTTCTATAAATAGCATGACATTATGCAGCCACAAAGTATGGAGTGTCCAATCCAAAAAATATAATCTTTAAACAAACTTTACAAAATATACAAAAGATCTGCAGCCTTTATATGCGGCCACCGTTGACTGGTTGTTGACTTTCCGATGCTATAGCTTCTCTCACCATTTGAAGCACCTGACTCATCGTCGGTCTTTTCCTCGGGTCTTTGACCAAACACTTTTCCGCAACAAAACACATCTTTTGCATTGATCTCTCTGAATAAGTACCCTCGAGCCTCGGGTCAACGGTTAACTTTGACTTTCCTGCACCTGCATAGCAGCATATCCAACTCGTGCATTCAGGATCTTTTTCCACAGAGGTTTTTTTGACAATTGGGCGTCGGCCCGTGATCAGTTCCTCAAGAAAGACTCCATAACTCCACACGTCAATACTGAACCTTAGACGCCCGGTTTGAACATATTCTGGAGCTGCATATCCCTTTGTTCCTCCTACTAACTGAATAATACATGCTTCATGATATTAGAATTGTAAAAAGATATAAAATTGATTTAGATTGAAGAATGTAGAGTCAATAGCGGTGTGAACGAGCCAAGGGCTTGTGAGCCAGTTGAGATCGAGTCACCAAAGCCTCAAATCGAGCCAAAACGAGCTCGAGTTCAAGCCTAAAATAAGCCTGTTTAATAAACTAGCCCAAAGCCGAGCTTCACTTATCGAGCTCAAGCTAACCTACAAGCCAACAAACCTAATATTCATATAATTTTTACTTAATACTTTAAATATATATTTATCTGATATTTATTATTATTATTATTATTATTATTATATATAAAATTTTAATAAAAATTACTACATCATATTATAAAAACTATGATTAAATTGTATATAAAAAAACAGATACAAATTATTAATAAATACTTAACGAGCCAGGCCCGAGCTGAGCTCAAGCTCAAAAAATTACCCACAAGCCAAGCTCGAGCTTTGGAAATAGAGCTCAAAATGAGTTGAGCTTGAGCTCTCATATGTTAAATAAGCCTAGTCGAGCTCGGCTTGAGCTTTTAGTGAGCCAATCTCGAGTAGCGCACGAGCATCTACACTCAATTACGCCGCTTACTAATGATACAAATACATATTTAATTTGAACGGCTAAAATCCCCCAATACCATATTAATCTTAAATCTCTAACCGGTGACACGTCCCTATCAAGCTCATTACAAGTTTATGAAGAAAAACATATATTTGCAGCATTATATTGTTCTAACTTGTAAATATATCATCTCTAAGTTGTAAGTTTAATGGAAGCAAAATAAACATACTGATGTTGAGACATGAGTCTGTCCCTCTTGAGGACCTTCCCTAGCAAATCCAAAATCCGAAAGCTTTGCATTCCAATCCTTGTCCAAAAGACTATTTGAGGGTTTGAAATCCCTAAAGATTATCTGCAACATTAATTCAAATCATATTATTCAAGAACATATCAAACTTAGACAAAAATAAAAGGGTAATAATGATAATGTCTAAACACCTTGCGACCCCCCTCCCATTCCCTCGTGTAGGTATGTCAAACCGATAGCAGCGTCTAGGGCTATCTCTAGTCTCCGGTTCCAAGAGAGAGGGGTCTCTGAGTCAGCCGATAAGTGATCGTCTACACTTCCATTAGGCATGTATTCATACACCAAAAGCCAGTCATTTTGATCATCGCAATAGCCGATTAGCTTCACAAGGTTATGATGCATGATGTCACCAAGAATATTCACTTCCGTCTCCCATTGTCTGTATCCCTGTCACCAGACCACAATCTTTAAATGAATCTTTTTACGGATAACATCACTACATAGTAATCAAGTTTCATTGTTGTTCCATCTAAAGGTTAAATCATCGAGCTTCTATTTCTTCTCAATGTCATGTTTTTTTAATTATACAACAAATGTTGATCTAGTGTGTCCATTGTGTACACTTAATGGCATGCCATGTCATCTGTTTTACACAAGTGGCACGCCACATCAGCATATATAAGTATATAACCGTCAGTCCAACATTGAAACACAACAGAACTCAACCGTTATACTCCTCATGCGCCATTTTGTGCCACCTCAGCGCCACATCACCACCCTCCATCTTTCACCATTCAACTTTTTTTTTTTCAAAATACAAATAATATTTATCAATTTTAAACGATTACTCAACAAATAAAAATGAAACCTCAAGATAAAATTAAACATAAACATAACTCATTTTTCAAAAGAAAAGAAAATATATATAAAAGAATATATTAAAAAAAACAAAAAAAGAAACTTTATTTATGTAAAACTAGAGTGAACAAGTGTAAATCTTGATTATTTATGGAAAGTTTATCGAACACTAACCCGCTGTCCTCTTTTACCCTGCTTCACCGCCACACAAATATCATCAGTTGGATTTTCTAAGCTCTTAATAACGCCCTTATGCACAATCCCATATCCGCCCTCACCGATCTTAGAAGACTTATCAAAGTTATTAGTTGCTTTGATAAGGTCAGCAAGAGAGAACACCGTAAGATTGCTTGATCTCACATTTGGATTTGTGATATACTCTCTTTGAGGAGCAGATGCTGACCCCGACTGTCTGAGATCAAATGCTGAGTCCGCGGTAAAAAAGTTTTCAATTGATAGCGGTGGTCCTTCATCTTGTGCGGTTACAAGAGAAAAACATCGGAAATGGAAAACCATGGTTTAACCCTTGAATAGCATGAGAGAAAGAATTATACTCTTGCTCAATATCAATTCATATCTATGTTGCAAAAATATCAAGAAATTAGTTATATGCATACAACACAATGTTAGAAGTTAGCATATGAGTAATTTGTGCAAACTTTCATGGGCAATAATGCACCTTTTAGCAAACGATTATGGTTACATATGTATTTGGTATGGAAATACAGGATTGACAGTCGAAATAGATTATTTAAGGTTTTTTTTTTACCAATTTATATAACATTCTTTGGTAAGGAAAAATCATGAAAGCGGCCATTTCTCCAAGTGTGTTATATCTATAAAGTCATGCTCTAACAATTTCACACATATAGCAATGAGATACGCGAATCTTTGGTCATGTATTCATGTTTATTTGCCTAAACCCTAGGTATTTTCATTTTATAGGCGAATAACATACAATACATTCACAAATCAATGTGCGACGTGGTGTCAACATCACACATTACTGACGGAAAATAAGTGATTTGTTTGAAATAGCTACAAACAATAAAGGTGAGATACTAAAAGGACACCATCTCCAAATCTATACATTAGCAGGTCTGTCACATCATACAGACCATATGATATCATATGGACCATGTGGTAGGACATAGAATGGCCATACGGCGCATATGGGCCATGTGACTTTGTCAGGGATCCACATTAGTGATTTTTGTGCCAGTGACACACCTCAAACAGGCTTTCTTATGACCCATGTGCCCATTTTTGATTGTCATATGGCATTATATTGCCAATATGACACGTCAGTATTGTGTGATGCATAAGTGGTGTTTTTTAGCCAAATATGAACTATAATTCTTAAAATGGAAATCTAGTAATACCAGCTAGACCTTGCATTGCTAAATCTACATTAAACAAAAGCCAAAAAATAAGTAGCTTTGGATAAAACCTGTGAGAACGTTATACGAACGTTTACGAGCCAGGAATCTAGTCGCAAATCGATACGTTAACTCGTGTTAATTCAATACGTTAATGGAGATCAATACATTAAGCCTGGAGAGAATCCGGCAGCATAACGTTACAGGGGATAAATATAGCACAGATCTCTATGCACATTCACTAGGGAAGGCCTATTTATAGGAAGTCCTCCTCATTCGTTAACACCACTAACGAATGAGGCTTCCCATAGCGAATGACCTCCCATTCGCTAAACACCCTTAGCGAATGGGTATACATTAATGAATGAGCCTCCATTCGTTACACAGTAGTAACGAATGAGCTCTTACATTAACGAATATGTCTAGCCTTTAACGAATGAGGCCCATTCGCTAAACATCCTTAGCGAATGTGCCTTTATACATTAATATAAAGACTAAACAACCCCTATCCTATTCGAACAGCTGCGGACACTAATTCCGTGCACTAACAAAACCACTTGAAGAACGAACTTGCTTTCATCTACCAAAAAGCAATAAAAGTTTACAAATATAGCTTTTAACCAAACAAACACACTTTCCTTATTTGGAAACACTTGAAACCTGTCAAAAGTCAAAACAGTCACTAAACATGCCATCAATCAAAGATCCATAAATAGCAGCGACAAAGTCAAACAGACATCCAACTAACACATATGAATCAATCAATAAAGCCCTAAAATTGTTGGTACCCAGGCAGGCAATATAGAATTTGGTATTCAATCTTGGTTTTTCATATCATAACAAGAGGTTAAATACAAAATAAGATCCTAAGATCAAGGAGAACAAAAAGGAAACAGATAAACTAAACAGGCAACTAAATATGACAGCTAATATATCATAATAATTTCCTTTACTCCCCCTCAAGCTGGAGTGTGGAGATCTCGAACACCTAGCTTGCCAAGAAGATCACATAAAGGCTGAGTTCCCAAGGGCTTGGTAAAAAGATCTGCAATCTGTTGTTTGCTGGACACGTGAAGGGGCAAGATCTCACAGGATTCAACACGTTCTCGGACAAAAAAACAGTCCATTTCCACGTGTTTGGTGCGCTCGTGAAAAACTGGATTGTTTGCAATATGTTTGGCAGCTAGATTATCACAATGAAGAGGTGTAGCATCATGTATGTCAACTGTAAGATCCTTAAGCAGCGAACGAATCCAAAGAATTTCACTAACTGTAGTAGCCATAGCACGGTATTCAGCTTCCGCCGAGGAACGGGAAACTACTGACTGTTTCTTTGTTTTCCAGGATACCGGAGCACCACCCAAAAGCAGCAAATAACCCGTCCGCGAGCGTCTGGTGAAAGGACAACCCAACCAATCGGCATCGCAATAACCGACAAGTTGGATTCCACCATCCTTTGGTATAAATATACCTTGACCAAGACTAGATTTTATGTAACGAAGCACGCGAAGAGCTGCATTCATGTGGTTATCTCTGGGATCGGAGACAAATTGGCTTAGTACATTGACCGCATAGGCAATGTCAGGAAGCGTGGCCTGAAGATATAACAGTCTCCCGATAAGACGCCTATAAAGAGAGGCATCGACCTTGTGACTTTCAAGACATTTATCAAGCTTTAGATTTTGCTCTATGGGAAAACCACTGGGTCGACATCCAAGCTGCCCACAATCAATTAGTATATCCATGGCATATTTATGCTGACTTAGAACAATCCCATCTTCAGTCCGAGCAACCTCAATACCCAAGAAATACTTCAATGGGCCAAGATCCCTAATGCTGAAATTCGTATCCAAATGAGCTTTGGTTCTTTGAATCATATCTTCGTCATTACCAGTAATAACGACATCATCAACATAAATTAAAATTGCCACAAACTTGCTTTCATTTTGATAGGTAAAAAGGGAATGATCAGCATGAGATTGTTTATAACCAATATTTAGAAGCGAGACTGTGAACTTTTGATACCAAGTACGCGAGGCTTGCTTCAATCCGTATAGGGACTTTCTGAGACGACAAACTCTAGATTCTTCTGGATTGGAAAAACCTTGCGGTATCTTCATGTATACTTCTTCCTTTAAATCACCATGAAGAAAAGCGTTATTTACGTCCAATTGGTGTAGTGACCATCCTTTCTTGACAGCAACCGTGATCAGAGTTCGAATAGTAACCAGTTTTGCAACTGGGGCAAAAGTGTCATGGTAATCAATTCCCTCTATCTGAGTAAATCCTCTTGCCACTAGACGGGCCTTATATCTCTCGATCTCGCCATTGGGTTTGTATTTTATTTTGTAAACCCACTTCGAATCGATGGCGTGTTTCCCTTCTGGCAATTGTTCTAACGTCCATGTTTCGTTTTGTTCAAGAGCTTTAATCTCTTGCTGCATGGCATCACGCCAATCTTTATCCTGCATAGCTTCTTTGAAGGATTTTGGCTCATTTGAAACAGTAATGGCCGCTAAAAAAGCTTTGTGAGATTCCGAAAATTTGTTATAAGAAACATAATTGGAAAGAGGATGTACCGTAGAAGAAGTTCGATTGTGCACGGGTTTGGCGTGGTCTATGGATGGTGGTAGTGACACGTTGTAATCTTGTAGTCGGGATGGAGGCACCTTGATCCTTGTGTCCCGTGGAGCCAGAGGGTCAACATGAAATTCTTCAATGGCAATGTTATCCTCGATTTGTGTCTCTTCAATCGGTTCAGTAGTCTCAATGGGTTCGGTTTCCTGATAGAAATCGGACATGGCATTTTCTTCACCATTGTCGTCTTCCATATGCTTGGCATAAACATCTTCATGCCACATGGGGAGCTCAAAAATATCAGAAGTTGGATCCTTGGATTTGAGATAAGCAAATGGAAAATTATTCTCAACAAACTTGACATCACGTGAGACTATCATTTTTCCGTGCTCAAGATCAAAAATTTTGACACCTTTCGTTCCCTGTGGGTAACCCATAAACACTCCCGGTCTTCCCTTGAATTCGAATTTGTCACCTCCTGTCTCTATGCTGCTATAATAGGCTAAACACCCTAAAGTCCGCATGTGTTCATAGTCGGGTTTTTGTCCGAAAATGATCTCATAAGGGGTTTGGTTGTTAATAACCTTAGACGGAAGGCGATTAATGATGTAGACAGCCGCCTCTATGCATTCTCCCCAAAATCTCTTTGGAATGCCCCCGTTGAACATGAGAGCCCGAGCCGTTTCGAGGAGATGTCGATGTTTTCGTTCAACCACTCCGTTTTGTTGGGGTGTATGAGGACAAGTAGTTTCTGACAAAATACCCTCACGCGCATAAAATTCTTTCATGCGGTTGGAAGTGAACTCACCTCCATTGTCACTTCTTATCCGTTTGATGGTTTTTGAAAACTGGGTTTTAACCATTTGGTGAAAGTTTATCAAACAATCACTAGCTTCGCTCTTGTGCCTGATTAAAAAAATCCAAAGAGCCCTACTAAAATCATCCACAATAGTTAAGAAAAAACTTGCATGGGTTGTGGATGGTTTACGATATTTACCCCAAATGTCACAATGAATCAACTCAAAACATTCGGTAGTTTTAATAAAACTCTTAGGAAAAGGAGACCGTGTGTGTTTTGCTTTAGTACACGAATCACAAACATTGTTCTTAAAATTGAAAGAAAATTCTCTTAAAAAAGAAATATGCGATAACTTGGATTCAGATGCATGGCCCAGTCTTGAATGCCAAGTTTTTGCATCAACCTTCGTTGCCATAGCCTTCCTTTCTTGAGCCACCATCCCCATCCGATATAGACCTTCAACGCATTTACCCGTGCCAATCAACTTCCTCGAGTGTAAGTCCTGCATCACGCAAAAATCCGGAAAAAAACTTACAATACATTGTAATTCCTTTGATAGTCTACTAACAGAAAGCAAATTGCAATTGAAGTTAGGAATGTGTAAAACATCTTTGATTTTAATTCCACCGATTAGGGTGCAGTTCCCTTTAGCTTCTACCGGTATACTGTCGCCATTCGGTATCATAACAGGCGCCTCTCGTATGGCTCGAGTGCCATTTTCAAGAGACTCCTGTTTATGTACAATATGTTCGGTCGAACCCGAATCCCAGATCCAATAATCAGGTTCATTACGCTTACCAGCCATGTTTGCTTTACGAGTAGGTTCACCTTCTGTATGCTGCCCACTGCCACCAAGATGTTTCATGAGAGTTTGGTATTGTGCTTCTGTTAGGCCCGCTAGACTGGATTCGGTCTCAACGTGTGCAGCCTTCGGCTTCCCTTTGTCCATCTTACCTTTACTGGACCACCATTCGGGATAGCCTATCAATTTGAAACAGCCTTCCCGTTTATGACCATCTCTCCCGCAGTGAGAACAATGATCAACTTGTTTGCTTCGTTGAAAGCTGGAAGAACCTTCCCGTTGTCCTTGAGTTCTAAACGCAGCCGGCTCCACCTGTGTTTTTCTCATCATGGTGATTTGTTTCTGCTGTTCCTCTTCAGAAGCTAGACGATAGGCCTCTCCAAGTGTGGGAGTGGGCTTGATGGAAAGAACATGAGTTCTTATTGTTGAAAAATCCCTATCGAGACCCATCAAAAACTCATACAATCGTTCTTTGTCCTTGAATTCAGTGAGTCTTTTCCCAATGTTGCAAGTGCAATTTCCACAAGTGCATCGCGGGATGGGAAAGACAGATTGTATCTCATCCCATATCCCACGGAGCTTGGTATAATACGCCGAAACGGACGAATCATCTTGGTGGGTTATTGAGAGAGATTGTTTTAACTCATAGGCTCGAGGCGCACTCTCCTTCCCGAACCTTTCCTTCAAGTCATTCCATATTCAGAGGAGGCGTTAGCATACTTCACACTCCCCCTGATGTCTTTATCCATCGCTGTCGTGAGCCATCCAATGATCATGGCGTCACAACGCATCCACAGCATGTAGTTGGCTGCCGCCTTTTCTGGTTTAGGGATCGTACCGTCCACGAATCCCATCTTGTTCTTTGCAAACAGAAAGTTTGTCATCTCCTTCGCCCAGTCACTATAGTTTCCGTCGGTTAAGGTTTCATTGACGTGCATCTGTTTGGGTAAGTCAGAAGGGGATAAATAATAGGGTGAGTTGGCGTCGATGGCTTCATTCTTGCCACTGCCGCTGGATTTATCTCCGGCCATCTTAGGTTACGAGCGGCGGTTCTTGAGAACCCGCTCTGATACCATATAGAATTTGGTATTCAATCTTGGTTTTTCATATCATAACAAGAGGTTAAATACAAAATAAGATCCTAAGATCAAGGAGAACAAAAAGGAAACAGATAAACTAAACAGGCAACTAAATATGACAGCTAATATATCATAATAATTTCCTTTAGGCAATAATCAGAATCGATCACAAAAACCCATGTGTAATTTACAAAAAGTAAGATCAGATTTTATTAATTGAAGCTCGATCAAAGCTGGAAAAATAAAAAGCAAAACGCACCTTTGAGCCCAGAATAAAGATGATCTTCAGAGCAACAGCCACAATACCAACAAGGGAAGAGAGAGGTTCTGACTTTGGCAGACGAAGAAAAAGAAGAAGTAAACCAAAATGTATGTAAAGTAGTAGTATTATTATTATTATTATTATTATTATTATTATTATTGTTATTAGTTTTTCCAAGTTTAAGCATATGTTTTTATTTAGGGGGGTTCTTGTCTCCTTCTTTGGTGTGGGCGTGTCAAATTTGGAACACGGGTTTTGGATCTACTAAAATGCGTCTAATTAATAGTAGGGATGAGATTATCCCGAAAATCATAAATTTCATTGGTACCTAGAGTTTGTGATTTTCTGTAGGTATTTTTGGTATTGGTACCGACTATTAATTACATATATTACGGTACAGGTATTGGTATTGAAGGTAAAAATTCAGAAAATACCGGTATTTTACCGTACCAGTACCGTAACGATCCTGAAACTCAAAACTTTGGTACCGATTCGGTCCGAATTTGCTCATCGCTAATTAATAATTAATAGTGTAAGCTATAGAAATTTTTCTATATTTAGCTATTTTTTTAAACCTTTTTTAAATTATTTTACTATCATAAATAATAAAAATTTAAGCGGATTTTCTTTTTATACTATTAAGATACGACATGTTTATAGAGTTCCGAATATATTGTTGTGATCTGACTTTTCTTTTTATGTGTCTCGATATAATTTTTTTTTTTCCTAAAAATAAAAGCAAGTTGTAAGTGGTGATATACATATAAGCGAAGCACAAACATAAGTGTTATAAAATGGTTATTAGATTTTAATAATTTCAACTAAATGTTATTAGCCAATAATATTTCCGACAGAGTTTATTCCCTATGGTGACCCTAAATTAAAAAACTTGGCCCTCATTGGTCCGCCGTTAAAAATAATTTAACCGCGTTATACTTTTTTCTGAATTTCAAGCAAATGCGCTATAATTTTCTGCACAGGTTGAATGATGGTGGCGCCGGTGAGAATCGACGCTGGAAGAAAGAAGACGTAGAATGATTTCTTCTGCATATGATATCATCTAGCTAATCATTTATTTAACCACCATATTTATTTCAATTTTGCTTTCGAAATCGAATGAATTTAACCACAATATTTATAGACTTTTTTGAATCAATGACCCGCGTGTTGGATCCCAGCCATTCATTTGGTCAGATGGGCCAATATGTTTCTCATGGGCTTGGACAAAATTAAAATCGAAGTATATGCATTTGGGGCCTTATAATTTTGGTAACATTTTGATGATAAGTTGATAACCATAGTATGCTTGGGCCTAAGTTCTATCGCTCACTCTCGGTTCTATTAGATCAACGTGGAAGCCTGGATTAATTTTATTAATTGTTTTGTTCAATACGGTTAGCTTGAGGGGGAGTGTTAAATAATATAGCTGACTCTTTGATGTCCCTATATAAAAACATAATATTGCAATTGCCTTTGTTTTTTTTTATTTATATATCGGCTTTTGAAAAAAAGGTGTAATGGTTTTTATTAATCTTAATTATCATTTTTGGTCATGTCGGTCTCAACTAACAAATTGGCTGATAACGATCCCACCTTTTACATTTTTGTTTCCAACTCTCCGTGAGTAAAAGAATTCTAACGCCGTTAGTTGCAGGTTACTGGAAAACATTTTTTGTCAAAAAAATCACATTTTTTACGGAAAACACAACATTTTCATCCCAAATATCTTTGTAACCTTGGATCGGACTTTTAGGAACCTTTTTATAGTAAACGCCCCAATTATTGAGGTCGGCAGAACCCTAGAACCATCGCCAGAATTGGTTGGTGGTGCTCAAGTGTTAGTGTTTGATTGGTGGTGAGTCAGTTGGTGATGGTGACGGTGTTCAGGTTGAGTTTTTGAAATAGTCACAGGGAATTTTTTAACACATAAATGACTTATGACTCAATACACACTCAAGAATGACTCCATAATCTTTACAAACACGAAGTTGTTGAAGAAGATAATCACATAGAGATAGGATTAAGTGACACTTCCGGTCTCAGTTTCATAACCAGGGCCCGCCTTGAGAATTCACGTGCTCCGGTCGAGCCGGAAAAATATGTCTCTTAAGCCTGAATGCACTAAATAATGTAAACAATATTTTAATGATGATTAAAGTTTCGGCAATAAACGTTACAATTAGCAAAATAATGGTATTAGAATGAGTTTATGCATACTGAATAGGCTAATAGCAAACCGATGATTTGTGAAACTCTCCTAGCATTCCTGATAGCAATATGGTAAATCAACTCTTCGTAGTTTATGCTCTATAATATTCCATTCTCGGTGATTATCATCACCAACAACTAAGTCTTTCTTGGGGCTTTATGGATCGTAAATAAGATTTCAATAACTACAATTTCAAAATACTCATTTCTGCATATGCTATCATGACTATCGGTGTTCGAGTTCGATGTTGTTGTTATCCCGCCTATTCATTTCATTTTTTTTTATTTTCTTAACTTTTATTGATGAATTAAAGTAATGAGTTTTTTTCAATTTTTAATAGGCCTATAAGTTTTTAAGTAATTTAAAAAAAAGCGGGTCTAAAAAGTATTTGGTATTATAAAAATAGTGGGATTACAAGCGTTCGGATATTCTCTATATATAACATCGAGAATTTTTTTTAAAATTGTGCTAAAAAAAAAACATGTCCCGACCGGGCGCTCACCTCGCCTTCCCTATCTATAATCAATTGTAAAATTATTTTTCATACTAGGTCAGATACTTATCAGGCACCTCATTACCCATAGAGGAATTGGACATATTCATTAATTTGTTAAAAAATATTCATTGAGATTCTTAACCACACTTGTTATTATTTCAATATATTTGTATACTTCATTATAAAAGGGAAGTAGAAAGATAAAAATCATAAAGTCAAATGGATTAGTATATTAGTCTATTAGCAAGGGGCGAATAAAGAAAGAAAAAGAATGTTAACAGCTATGTTTCGAGTGTATGCATGGTATAGATAATCGGAACACTATCACATAATATGATACTAGTCCATACCCACACAAATAAATTTCTAAAATTAATCTCATACCAAAATATCCACCCATTTCACCAGTCACCATACATGTACATGATGCTCACACCCATTGCCTTGTCTTTCTGACTTTGACTATTCAAGGAACTAAAAGATAATGGGCCTCAACATGGTTAACCATATGTTGTCCCGATACTAAAAGTCATTTTTTCAGGCCTGTCTCGTTATAATCTCATTTTTGGCTGAAACACGGCCTATCCTGCTTGGTATCCTGCTGACCATGATGTCAGGTTACAGTTTCTGGTCGGTTATCTTTTAGATTTGATATCCAAATGGGAGGTCTGAAAAACAGTAATACAATGTCCAAGTATTAGGAATCTTCAAGGGATGTTGGACATTGGTTAGCATCGTGTGTTATGTGGCTGCAAGAGAGAATAGGTCAACATCAGTCTTATCTAATATCTATAATCTAATCTAGCTTGGTGGGCCATGGGCCATCCACGTTTTCTTCTAATTTTATGGCCTTTTCTGTAGAACAATTTGGGTGAGATAAATAATACTAGAAACAACTTTTTATAAAACAATTTTGGAAAGACGTCCAGTTTGATTACCGGTGTGGTTCTGAAAACATTGCTATTATCAACCAGAATCGTAAATTAATCCCAAATTACTATTTAGAATACTATGCATAGTGTGCGGCCGAGGCATGACCAAGGTGATGTGGCTACGAGCATGAGCCCATTAGCGATAGCCTAAGTGAAATGAGAGAGGATAAGATAGGTTAAACACGACCCTAATAGAACCAGATCAAAAGTTATCAATGTATTTTAAATATATAAATTTATTTGATGCGGGTTTTAATCAATAGGTTAAGTGATGACACACCTATACAACCTACAAGTAGTTGGAATAAATGGACCCATGTTGGCTTGATGAAGGTAGTTCCATGGTGACATAGTTGTGCTTCGAATAAAGCCTCGTGGTAAGGGACCTATGAAGTCATTAGTTTTCTTATGCAACATGCATGTAGTGTGAATAACTTATAAATAGTAATCGTTTTCAAATTATGTCATTAGTTTTAACCAGAGATACTATTTAAACCATTTAATTTAATTAAAAATTTAAAGTTTACTGCAGTTAATGTTTTAAATAACTCTAGACTTAAAGCTTGAATCTCAATGATATTCTAAAATATTTGATGTGTTATGAATAATTATTAAGGGTCAAGTTATACAAAATAGGACAAAAATAAGAAGGAAGAGAATGATTTGTGGCAAAAATAATAATAATAATAATAATAATAATAATAATATTTAAAAAAACTCGACGCAGTGCATGCAATACATCAACTTTTTTTTTATTTTTTATTACATATGTGCAATAGTGTGTATTGTGTATGTGCAATAGTTTTGTATTATGTTAAAAAACATAAAAAAAAAATCGATGTAGCGTATATGTGCAATAGTTTGTATTCCATATGTGCAATAGTGTTGGATTATATGCAATACAACACAACTAGTACTTTACCCGTTTGGTGGACGGAAACATCAACAACCAAAATATTTAAACATGATAAACACCTGAAAATCCATTTAATTAAAAGAGTTGCATTAGCTTATCCAGGCCTATCCGTTATGCTTGAAGTCCTGACATCGCATAATCTTTGGCTTTTGCATGTCTTCTTTGGTATCGCAAGGTTCAACAATGACGTCAACATTGTTGAGCAGTCGCCTATTTTCAATAATGTTGTAGACGAAGTTGCACCCGGGAAAACCATTATAGTAAATGATGTCAAGTACACGCATTGGTATTATCTTGCAGGTGATATTTATCCAAACGGGTCATGATTGTTAAAGTGTTTACATGTCCAAATTAGGAAAAAAGTAAAACTATTTGAAATGACACAAGGGTTAGTGAGAAAAGATATTGAATAAACTTTTGGAGTTTTTAAGAGTATTGGGTTATCATTTTCAATCTGACACGAATGTGGGAGAAAGAAAAGATAAGGGTTGTAATGTACGCTTGCTGAATATAACATAACACAATATTGGAAGCTCAATTTAAAGCAATTTGCTAAGGCTACATAGCTGCCGCCATGGACGTCTGCTATCTGTCTTGACCTCAGGTGGTCCGTCGGATATCTTCCGACAGTTCGTCGATAGTCAACTTTGCCAAATTGCAATTTAGTCATTGCACTTTCAATTTGGACATAAATGGAACCATATTTTGAGAGATGTTACACCAACCGTCTGATATCCATAATGTATTGAACTAAATTAACTTAGTTTATTCACAATTAATGATTTTCTATAGGGATTCATGGTGACCCTGCCCCCAAAACCACAGGGACAAACAAATCAAATTTTTGAGGAAGGAGCGCAAGTCGCTCCTGATCCAAACCAGAGGGACACAATGTGCAATGATCTCATATTATATTAAAGGTGATTCTTAGTTTGGAAAAAACTTAGAGTTAAGTGTCATTTTCATACCAAAGATTTGGCCAACCATACAACTTTAATATATTTTTTAGAGTTTCTGCAATAGAATACATGACTTTTCAAGAATCATGTCATTTTCGTACTTTTCGCTAACTATGTCTATTTTTGTCGTTAAGACAGGGGTAAAACATTCATTATGTATTTTTATTTTATTTTGTAATTTCTTATTTCTTTTAACCTTTTATATCAATTTATTATGTTAACTAAATCATAACACAAAATTCATTCCTCAAACTCAATCGACTCTCAAACTCAATCAAATTCAGAATTTAGGATCTTCAATTCTTCACACGTAAGACTGAAATTTGAGTTTTCGAGAGCAATAGTCCAACTTCGATCCTACGGTGGAATATGGTTAGTCAAATTTGCACTTCAATCATCTTTTTGTTCCATATAAAATGTTAATTTTCAAAACGCTAACTCATATGTATTTTACTTTCAAATTTTAGCAAATGACCCCCCTCCCCGTCCCTACGTTTACATTGGAAGTTTATCATGGTGGAAAGTTTAGAAATGGTCTAACCAAAAGATACGAGAAGGGTCATACATTTAAACAACCGAAGAACCCAAAATCCGAGTTTGATTTAATTTGATTATCGTTTAAGATTGAGGAATGAATCTTGTGTTAGGGTTAGTTAACATGATAAATTGATCTAATGAGGTTAAAAGAAATGAGGAAAAAAAACAAAATGACCGTTTTACCCTGTCTTAACAGCAAAAAACGAAAGGGTTAGCGAAAAGTACAAAAATAGCATGATTCTTGAAATGTCAAGTGTTTACTTGCAAAAATTTTTAAACATGTTCTAAAGTTGCGTAATTAGTCAAGAATCAGGTATGAAAATGACAATTAAGTTCAGGTTAAAAGAAATGAGAATTTAAAAAAGAAACAATACAAAAAACAGTTTTACCCCCGACCAAACGTCAAAATAGAGACGGGGTTAGCAAAAAATATGAAAATGACATGATTTTTAAAACGTCAAATGTTCAATTACAGAAAAAATGTAAAAATATACTAAGCGCATATAGTTGGCCAGACATCATATATGAAAATGCACTTAACTTAAATTTTGATTGACATCTTAATACTAATAAAGTAATTACTGGGTTTATAACTATCATATTTAAGTGGCATTCACCTGTTACTATATTACTATTCCACAAGTTAATACAATTTTATTTACTAAATTACTTCATACTCGTTACTAAATTTCTTAATGATGCTTTTATGAGATAATACTTCTAAAGGTGTTGAAAAAAATTCATTCATTTTCTAATTCATAGGTGTTTATTCCATTAGGTTTTATCTAGTAACAAGGTTGGATACAACTTTATAAAGAGGAGTTAGGACAAACGTTGTGGATCTGGTACAAACCAGTATGTTAGACGTTGACATACTTGTACAACCTAAAAGAATACGAATGGCGAGAATAAATTGTTTCATGATGGCCTGATGAAGGTAGTTTTGGTGACATACTAGTGCCCCCCGAATACAACCACGTGCGAGGGGGACTGATGAAGGGCCATGGCTAGGGTTGTAAATGAATCAAATAAAGCTTTGTAAACGTTTGTCCATTAAATTTTTATTGAACTAGTGAACATCTATCTAACGAAATTTCTTATCCTTCTTCATTCATTATTTATATGACAACGCTTGTTTATATTTGAAGCTGCATAAAATATTAATTTAAAGAATAATGAAGCAATATTAATATTAAAGTAAAGACAAAAACAATCTGATATTATAAAATAGACGTACTACTGTTGCAATGTATTTTTTTTTTAACTATCAAGCTTTCCTCCTACTATTTACTGTTGCAATGTATTCGTTTGCGTCTTTAAACACCGAACCTAATCAGCCAACCAATCTCATCTCATCTCATCTCATCTCATCTCATAGATTACTTTGAGCTTTATTTTCTTTCACTTGTACACCCTGCATTACCCGTAGTACCATAACTATAATTGTACTGTTGTGTCAGAAGATTGAGATTCGAAAGAATGGCGTTTTGAGCGCCCCAACCACCTTCATTCAATTTAACAAATCATTGTTTCTTTCTTTTAAACCACAAATTCATATTATATACAAATACAATATTCAATAACATATTTATATGCACTTCATTAAAAAGAAATATATAACACTGTTTTTTAATTTTCTTTATTTGTAGACCCACAATCAATTACGTGTCTTTTTAATGTGTATCCCTTGTATCACTTTTTATTATTTAAGGGATGAATTTCATGATAACGTCATCAAATTTGTGATTTTCGAATAAAGAAATAGTTACTTTTATTTGTTTAAATTAATAATGCAAAGTGGGCAGATTGCAAATTGGGGTAGGGAATCATATGATCATACCCTTGGCTTGAGGGGATGCACCACATGGCAAGGTTTAATCATTTTCCTTATATGATATCGAATAATTTATTATGTTTTCATACACAACCAAAGAAATTTTAGCTTATTATTTCTTTTATTTACATAATGAGATGATTTACGGGAAACAAAAAAACTCAATCTGAGTCAGGTATCATGATTGATCAATGTTTAAACTAATGTGGGTATTTCTGTAGTTAACTGAAATTTATGAGGGGTGTGAATAAAGAGTAATTGAAGAAACACCAAGGGTCTATTTGGTATAGGATAATGGAATGAATGAGGGAATTGAATGAACAATGGAATGGAATGGATAAATGAATGAAATGAATCATTACCATTTCACTGTCTTGTTTGGTTACCACGTAGGAATGAAATGAATCATAACTTTGTTATTATTTTTTTATTAAATAGTAAAGTATACACACATAATATTTTTATCATTAATGGAACGGTAATAACATGATACGATATAATAATTATACTATAATAAAATAATAATAATAATAATAATAATAATAATTGTTGATCATTTTTCATTCCATTCTTTGAAGGAATGAAAGAAAAACCACCATTTGTTAAGGAATCAAACATGCTATATATGGAAAGAATTGCATTCCTTAGGAATGAATCATTCTATTGATGAATGATAACCAAACTTGTTTTATTTCATTCATTTGGAATGATTCATTCCATTCCACCTATTATTACTTCATACCAAACACTACCTAAGGCTGTGTTCCCAGGCTCCATTTAATGAAAGGAAGAAAAAGAAAATGATGGAAAGAAAAAAGGATGTGTGTTTTCAAATTTTATTTTAGAAAGAAAGGAAAGAAAAGATAAAAACCTTGAGTTCTCAGGTTTCATTTAAGGGAAGAAATGAAGAGAGAATATTATACTGTTTTAAAGGGTTAGTGCTTTCCAATTTTGAAAGAATAAGATAGAAAGGAAAGAAAAGGTAATTAAATTAACACTGCATTCTTGAGTTTTTTATTTAAGGGTTTGGAAAAAAAAAGATGAGAATTTTTTTTTCATTCTTGAGTTTTTTCATTAAAAGAAAAGAAAGAGAATAAAAAGAAAAGTTAGGGCTTTTTTTCTTCAAAACTTTCCAGCCAAATATGGTCTGATTCTAAAGAAAAACTTATATTCATGTATAATATTACTAATTTACCCTATCTTTTCCTTCCTATCTAACTCAATAACGAGGACATGATTGTAAAGTTACAAACTTTTTTCCTATCTTTTCCTTCCAATCTAACTCAAGAATGTAATTAACACTTTCTTTTCTATTCTTTTATTTTTAACTCGAGAATGTCTTTTAAGTATATAACTTATTTTCCTTTCTTCCCCTATCCAATCTTATCATTTCTTTTCCTTGTATTTTAAACCTGAGAATGCAGTGTAAATGAAAGGGATGGAAAGGAAAAGAAAGTTTTCCTTTCTTTTCTTTCATTAACTTAACTCGGGAGCAGCGTAAGTGAACCTAGACCGATCCACTCAATATCTCGTTCGGGTATCAAACTACTACCGGACCTTTCAGGGTTGTCACCAATGATTCCTGCAAAATAGAACACCATGAGCTCGTTACGAGAAGGAGAATTGGGGGGGGGGGGGGTTCTTCTCGTAACCACCCTCCGGCGTGAGAATCAGTATGGTAAGTGATGGATATTTTGAGAGAGAATGGAAGGGACTAGAATGCCTTTACCGTTGGGTTTTGCCTTCTATTTATAGCTGAAGGTGTGGAGAAGAGTTTAGCCAGCTGTCACCGTCTTTGAAACCTTTTATTTGTTATGCTGTTGCACATTATAGGTCCTTGATTGGTCGAGACAGTTGGGGTATATATAATGTTTGTTGTTGACAGTACAGTGTTGGCCTTTCCTCATAGGTCCATCGTGAATATATGTCTTTTGTGTACTATTTGTCTCTTTGAAGGATTCTTGAAGATACGTATGGCAACTATGCCCCGCCATTAGCTTCCGCCTTTGCAGGTTGATGCATTGTCTGTTATGATCTTTCCACGAGGTTTGGTTTCATATCCTCACTGTGAGGTACCTTACCTCTACAAGTCCCCCCAATTTGTAGTCTGATACTTCGGCGGCAGGTGGGGTTGGGGATTGTGGACTTGTCTGTTGCTTTTTGTTCATTAGGTTTCTGCAGTTTTTACTATATTTTGGTTCTTGTGTGTTTCCCATCGTTGAGCGCTACCAGAAAAGAGATTTGTCCCAGCGGGTGTATAATTTGTTATAGAAACCTGAAACAGGGGCATTGACAGGTTGCAGTCGTGCCTTGTCTTCCGTGTCCAACTGGTTGAAGCATTGTTCATACATGATATCTGATGTACTCCCAAGATCAATGACAATATATTTGGACTTGCAATGTTCAATTAGTGCGGTGATAATCAAAGGGCTTTACAATCTTGGAACTCCTTTTACACGCGGGAATATCACCGGCTCTTGCTTCCAGGAGTCGCTATCTTGGGTAAGTCTTTGTGACTTCATTTTTAGACCGCCGTGTATTAATTTGTACGTTAACGTTTTTTATTTGTTTCTTTGGAGGACCGTCTTCTTGATTAGTATTTCCTTTATTGGTGTTCTTTTTCACCGCCTTTAGCAAACGTTCTAATTTTCCAGTTTTGATGGCTTCTTCGATTTCATGCCTTAGGCTGATACAACCGTCTGTGTTATGTCCATGTCTTCATGGAAATGACAATATTTTGACTCGTCCAAGTTTTTTCTGTTGATCATCGGTCTTGGTTTTTTGAAATTGATGTTTTCAGTGAATAAGATTTCAGACGGCATTTTCGTTAATGGTGTTGATTCTCGGTTCCGTCGTCCTTTGTTTGGCTTTAACCTAGCAGGGGTTTAGCTTCCGCAAGTGAGGGTTCAGCAGGAGGCTAGATTCGTGACCAGATCGATGTTCGATCCCTCCGGTTGTTTCTTGGCGTTCGGGAATCGGACCTGGGTTTGTACCTTACTTCTACAGTAATATTTTTCTATTTTTGGAAACTATAGCGTACCAAAAGAAATTTCTAAAAGATTTCAAGAAATTTCTAAAAGATTTCTCTTTTCTCTTCTATCTACATGTTTTTGATTTTTCTAACTTATTGATTTTTTGAAAATACTAATAAATCAATAAATCGTTGTGACATCCGTGGCAAAATCGAGTACACCTTAATACTTACAAACTCGAATAAGCGTTTAACCGCTTATTGCGTAACGAACGAACGATTAACCGAATGGGTCTGGTTATGACCCAGATATCCCGAGGGGCCATCTATACGAGATATATGTCTATTATAAGCCAACATACTGATAATATGGCCTTAGTTCGATAGCAAAAAAGTTAAACGAAAACATGCTTGTTTAACTACCCGCTATAGACTTAAACGCGAAAGATAGTTACAAACCAAGCATTGTATCATCCGTTAAGCCGAAAAAGACTTATCAAACACTTATTTGAAATGTTTTAAGCGATCCGTGAAAATGTTTTTGATTTTTACAAACATATAGTATGTTTTTATAATTTTACACAAAACTAGCCGAAAAACACTCGTTTTCGCTCCGTTTGTCGCACCCGATATATTTTTGTCGCCAAAAACCATACCCGAAATAAATTTGGACTCGGCATTTCACGTTCGGGCACGTAAATCGAGAAAAGTGGGCCAAATGGGCCCAAAAGGGGACCCAAGGAACCCAGTCCGCCAAAGAAGACTTTTACCCCCCCCCCCCTTTTGGTTCTTTCACATATAAACTAGATCCAAGACATTTTCAACAGTATTTTCTTGAAAACTTTGGACACAAGTTCTGCTCCAGCCAAAAACCTTCAAACCCTAAGGTAAGGAGCTTAAATAAGTAGCTTTTGTACTTGTTTAAACTTGTTTAATACCATAAAAACATGTCTTGGTTACTAAAAATCATTCCTAACCGTGTAAAAATCCTAAAATGGTCCATAAACATATTTTGATCATAAACATGGTAAGGAACCTGTTTTTATAGTTTTTTTTGGTCATAAACACGGATTAAAGGGTTGAAACGGCGTTTTTACGGTTCAAAAGTTCGTTTTTGTGCACTAGCCGAAACCCTAAGTTAATGGCTGTTATGTTGATGAAAAATTGCTTGGTTTGTGATATAGGACCTTTACCTAGCTTACATAGGAGCACAAGAGCTTGAAAATTTGATTAGAAAGGCGGAAACGAACCAAAACCGTTAAGGTAATGCCGAAACACTCGCTTACGGGCTATTTAGGTTAAGGTTGTGATGTGCATATTTTTAGGACTTGAAATTTTTCAGGGACATCAGGAACCATGTCAATAAGTTCCTGTTAAAATTTGGTAATTTTTCGACCATCCGAGAATATTTGCCGAATTTATTACCGAATTGGTACAATTATTTGGGAAAAATATCTAAATACTTCAAAAATTATGAAAATTTTTTGGGAACTCAGATGTGATGTATTTTGATCACATATGAATTTTGGGATCATTTGGAGAAGTCTAAAGGTGTTTTGTGTATATGCGTTCGTGTGAATTTTTATAGCCGAATTTGGGCCGAAAAGAATGTTGAACAAGATTTTTACATTCTAGAATTGATACAGATTGTTTTGGGACATTATTTTAGTATTCATGAATTTTGGTGGAATTTTTGGAAATTGTTTGGGATAAACGGACGATTTTTAGGCGAAATATAGCTGATAAAATAAATTTTTATAAATTAATAAATCAGTAAATAATTCCAGAAATATTTTTTATAAAAATATACATATTTTAATTGATAAGTGGATAAATTTTCATAATTTAATGATTAACTAGTTAATTAATTGTGCTAATTTAAAGATTAAACAAATTCAGTTTTTATAAAAACCGGCAAGTTCGCGACTAGCGAACCTGCGGGAATATCAAAACACCAAGAGTGATCAAAAATCATTTTTTTGGACTAATTAAGTAAAAACGAACTTTTCCATGAAAAACCTGGACAATCTGGATAGATTGTGCGCGTTTCTTCTCAAATCAAACTGAATAAACGGAAACGGGCCCCGAGGCTAATCCGAGACCCCAGTACGTGATACTTCTTTATAACTTAATCATTTTATTAACCAATACATTTACCCAAGCTTATTTTCCCATAACTGTTTTCTAAACACGTAAACGAACAACTTGGCCCAGCTGGGAAAACGGGAATCTGAGCCAAGTTCAGTTTTAAGTATTAGACATTGAACAACATCACAGCCTAAGCCTATTACCACTTTCTGGGCGTACCAGCTATACCCAGATTAGTTATACAGCCCAGTTTAATACTGAGATTATAATAATTTTAAAATATTAATATTATTATAATATGGACTATAGGGACTAAGTGATAGCAAGAGAAACGAACCCCGTGCTGATCTCACTCTTTAAACTATTTTACGAACTTTTAGGGTGGAAAACATGTTTATACACGTTATTTATCTAAAAACGGATCAGGATATAAAATATCTGAACATTTATATATGAAAAGTCCCTACAAACATAATGATTGACTACGTACTGATGAAAGATGATTATTATCGTTGATTGATATATTGAGTGGAGATAATACGAATTGCAAAACATAATGAAATTACACGTGACTGCATGTTTATACAAACACGTTATGTAATGTTAAACATAACTAATTTGGGAAACAACATGGTCTGTAATGGCCATAGGGATAACGTGGTCTATGATGATTATGGGGCTATTGTGGGCGGAAGGGGGGCCACAATAGTAATAAACTAAATTTGAGTATGGCCTATGAGCCAAATTCTGCTGCAACTTACTAAACTAAAGTTGAGTATGGCCTATGAGCCAAGTTCTGCTGCAACTTACTAAACTAAAGTTGAGTATGACCTATGAGCCAAGTTCTGAAACTAAAGTTGAATATGACCTATGAGCCAAGTTCTGCTGCAACTTACTAAACTAAAGTTGAGTATGGCCTATGAGCCAAGTTCTGCTGCAACTTATAAACTAAAGTTGAGTATGGCCTATGAGCCAAGTTCTGCTGCAACTTATTAAACGAACTAACTTGATTATGACATGAATGTTAAGAAAATAATGTGATTATGCGTATTGTGGGCGGATGGGGAGCCACAGTATTTGGTGATAAGTGATAAATACTATATGTGTATATGTGTCTATATACATGCTATGTGATTAGCCGTAGGAAATACTATGTGTAGAATATACTAATTATTTGTGTGTACACTATATAATGTTTGAGTTTACGTGGAATCATTCTGGGTGGAAGGGGGACCAAAGTGGTTGATGTTAACGCGGAACCGTTGTGGGCGGAAGGGGGGCCACAGTGGTTGAGTTTATGTGGAACCGTTGTGGGAGGAAGGGGGTCCACAGTGGTTGGTTAAACACGGAAATTGGAAACAGGTAGTACGAACAAACAATCACGATTTTACCGAAATTTCGAATTTATATTATAAACTTACATGTGTGCATATGCACACACAAGGATATGGCTGTACATACAAACGTAAATACATATTTTTTACATACTCGCGTACATACAAACTATGACTGTGTGGTACGCAAAACTGATTTCGTTAAACTTATGAAACTCACCAACTATTCGTAGTTGACCTATTTTAACATGCTTTTCAGGTAATCAGATATGAGAAGTAATTTCCTGTGCGTTACGTGTCTGACTGATGATTGATGTCGTGAGCATTTGAGTTAGAAGTAAAGTAATTGAAGAACCGGTTTGATTGTATCACCTAGTTTGTAAAAGATGTTAGAACGATATAATATATTGTAAATTAGTTAGTAATGTTTCTTTATGAACAATGTATTTGATACCAGTTGTATCTGTTGCATTTCCGTTTTACGCTTCCGCAAATCGCTTAACGGGGTGTGACAATCGTTTTCGAATCCAATCCCAAGCATGCTCTAAATAACATAAACACACTCATAACTTGTGCTAAAATGTTTTAAACTGAAGTTGATAATCAAGTTTTAGTGCCCTGACTTATTGGTTGAACAAGTATCTCTTAACTTGTATTGTAGGTCTTGGGTTCTAACCTTGCACCCCTTTATTTTCTTACTAGATCCAAAATAATTATAAAAATCCAAATGATTGCTTATAATATATGGCCATGTCATAAACAAACGAAGTTAACGACCTATTAGATTGAAATTATTATTGATAACAAAATTGATAGCTAGGACCGCCACTAGTACTTGGATTTTTAGCATGGATTGCTATTTTGGCCGCTAGTTAATGGTTTGGACTATTAAAATCCAATTTTCAAAAAAATAATAACTTTATCATCTTAATTTGTATTTATGAGAATAACACTATAAGAAATTGGGATATTAGCGGTGATAAAGTGCAATACTGTAAATCTTCCTCAATCCTCCTCAAACACACATACCCCATTTTCTTGGAAGGCTCCTCCGGCCAGCGTCCCACCACCATATCATCCACCACCAGCGTACCGGTGAAAGCTCAAGCTACGGCCACTGTTGTGACGATTAAAGGACTCCAGTGAAAGCTCTAGCTGCTCGTTTCCCTTCTTGTGTAATTTTATGTAGAAAGTACGTAGTGTTCGTTTAAGCTGCCTCCACTCACGTTTGTAGAAACTATGCAATATAAGACCGATTCTAATGAGAAATTACTCGTGTTTTGTTTCTTTCAAGTTCAACTAGATCAATAATCAAATTAATCGTGTTTTGTTGCGTAAGAAATCTGAAAATCCGTCTCAGGCAAACTCTGGGGTGTAGGCATTAGCGGTGACACATTATACATTAGCAGCGATTAGGGGTAGTAACGACGACCTATTAGCGGTGATATGTATCAGTGGCAGTTTAAGAGCCTTTAACGGCTATAGTTGTTGCCGCAATATTGAATTTCCTTGTTAACTTATAAAACTTTACTAATGACATAAAAGAAGAAAAAGTTATTACATTGAAAGGCTGTTTTTTTTAATGATTCAAAAGGTTCAAAATTACATCAAGGTTAGTAATTTTAATTTTTATAATCCTTGAAAAATTATTCCTGGTTTCCCATTAACGTGTCACGATGCTTCACGAACTCCTCATGACAATTTCACAAGTGTTTGGACATTGGACACCCTAGCATGAGAAGAATAAATAAACGAAAAAGTCTTGCAACATCATGAATGACGTCACGAAGCAACCTATTATGTTCACAAACGTTTCTTGATACAATAGTAGGTGTCGGTGATACGATTCGTGGAAGAAACTGTTCTTGAATTTTGACTTTCGTACGTTAAATTAAATGCCTTAATTTCAAAGTTGTCGATGTTTTGGATCTCCAGTCGGTGTTCAAAGAAAGGCCTCGACTTGCATAAATGGGTGGCAGATCCAGTTATGTTTAATTATTTATTTATTTTGTTACTCAACACTTATTTTATGTGTGGTTGGATTCAGATATAACTAATTTTTACCCGTCGTATTGTAATGGTGTATTAACGAGCATTCATTTGCTATGAGTTAATTTCGTTATGGTACGGCAGTAAATAAAAACTAATCTATTAACGCAAAAAGTAACGATGACACTCGTATAAAATACTAAAAAGCTAACATGTTAAAATTAAACAAAAAACAACACAGATCTTATGATAAAAAAATCATATTTAAAACGACGTTTATTCGGTAAGTAAAGTTCGAGCGTTGCGGCGAGTAGACGCGAATTCAATCGGTCTCGAGTTCGACACATTCGGTTGGTGAACCTGGAATTGAGGCATTGCTTGACGTAAATTCGGCCGTTTTTTTTATTACGTTAGTTACGATATCATACTAAAAAAAATCATATGAAAAGTATTATAAAAAGCCCATTAAAATATACGAAAAAGATTCCTGTTAAAAAAAAAGGGAAAAAAAAAACTTGTGTATCTCATGATACAAAAAAGTCATAATTTAAACAACATTTATTCGGTAAGTAAAACCTGAGCATTGCGCTGACTCGAAGCAAACTCGGTCAGTCTCAGGTACGACATATTTGGTCGATGAACTTGGCATCGAGGTGGTGCTCGACACAAATTTCGTCGTTTTCGGTTACGTTAGTTATGGTATTAGACTGAAACAAAACGACAAAAAAATTCATATGAAAAGCCAAAAAAAGGCCATTAAAATATAAAAAAAAAATACTTGTTAAAAAACAAAAAAAACTCGTATATCTTATGATACAAAAAAGAACCATATTTAAAACGACGTTTATTCGGTAAGGAAAGCCTGAGCGTTGTGAAGACTCGACGGGAATATCGGTTGGTCTCAGGTACAAATATTCGACCGGTGAACCTGGCAATGCGGCCGTGCTCGATGCAAATTCAATGCATTTGGCTGCGTTAGTTACAGCATCAAACCAAAACAAAAAGACAATAATTTTATACGAAAAGCGAAAGAAAAAGAACATTAAAATATACAATAAAAAAATTTCTTGCGGCGTGGAACTCTGATTTTTATCTATAGATATAGATATAGATATAGATATATAATATAATATAAATATTAATAATTGAAAATTTTAAAACCAAAGCAGGAAAAAATAAAATAAATGCGCCATTTGATCTACTAAAATCCTTTGGAAGAAATACTGGTATATGACAATATATATCCTAAAATTAAATGACATTAATTCATCAAAATATTGAACTTCTTACCATACATTTCCTGGGAACGTTTAAGTTAAACTCGGAAGCTAGTGTGTGACTGGTTGTCTGGTCATATTGAAACAATGAGTCTCTTCAAATTTAGAAAATGCGACACTCTAAACAAAAGAAAGTCACAACTTAAAAAAAAATAAAAACAAGAGAGAATCATAATTTCACATGGTCCGAATTTGATGAGATGAATATCTGCCTTACAAAATAAAGATGGGATGAATACCTAACCAAAGTGCTTCATCCTTTTCAATTCTTTTTGCTTGTCACATCTTCTACTCACCATCATTCGATTTCTATATCTTAATCGATTAAAGCGGTTTATGACCCACGATGCTAAAAACCGATGTGGGCATGTGGCGCATTAGTGAATATCAATACAGATGTGTAAACAACAAAGAGAAAATAACAAATATCTCAAATGAATATATACAAAGAAGATATGCAAAATGTATTTCACACCTTTTACGTGTTATTTTAGGATGCTATAAAATGCGCTCGATTGTTGACACATAGGGTATTTGTATAGTTCTTTTACCTTGTAAAAGTTCATTTTAATCATGCAAGATACATACCACTTGGTATTGGTATCTATTATTAACCTTTAATTCTAAATAGCACACAAAGACTTCATATCTCCCTCTCTCTCCAATATATATATTATAACATGTGCATATATAAAGATACAAGATCTCTAACATCTACACACTATTTATAAGTCTCCTAGTTGCCTACCATCAACTCTCTCTCTCTCTCTCTCTCTCTCTCTCTCTCTCTCTCCATCTCTTTCACATATACACACTGCTAGAAGCACATCCACCTCTACATATACATATATACATACAGAAGATGTTGCAAGTGAAAATTGTGAAAGCATGGCTTAAGAAAAGAAGGCATACAAATGTTGCAAGATGGTTAAACTGTGAAAAGTGGTGCTCATGGAGAATCAGATGGACATCATCATCATTATCATGCATGCATAATGATGATGATGATTATGATGATGAAGACTATATTAGGGATGTCCCCAAGGGTCACTTAGCAGTCTATGTAGGTGAAAACCAAAGCAGATTCGTCATCAATGTGAAGTTACTAAAATACCCTTTGTTTAACGCGTTGTTGGATCAAGCTCGAGAAGAATATGACTTCTCAGCTGGTTGCAGACTTTATATCCCCTGCCATGAAGATGTTTTCCTCAGTGTCCTTCGTTGTGCCGCAATACCACATGATCGAAGATTCACTTTCTGCCTTTGAAATTTTGTGGCTTTCTTTTTTATTTTTAGCGTACCGCGAGATTTATATATATTAGTGTAAAAATTGAAGCTTTTTATTAGGATAAAGGAACCCCATTTTTCTACGGGTTTCTTATTTCAAGATTGAGTCTAATAATACATGATTTTTCTACTTTATAAAAGATGGCTTCCTCTGGAAGTGTTAAGAAAGATGATACGTGACGACATGAGTAAAGTCGTATTCTGGCAAGCAACACGACTACATCTCATACTAGCTATATATATAAACCGACTTGTGAGATAGCTAGGGACATTCATCATCATGAACATTAAGCGTTGTTGATGTCAATTATGCCAATAAATAAGTAAATAACTCTTCACTAACCCAAATGTATGCATTCATTACATGTACGCATTTACTCGTATTACACTTATTTCACCAACCCTTGATGCAATTCTAATACCGAGATTCCGAGAATCTTGAAAGGTTAGTTAATCGTCAAGAATTTCAACTATAGAGGATTAGAGGATGCAAAATGCTAGCAAGTGACCAGCCCATAGTTCAGAAAATTAAACTTTAAGAAATGACAATTTGGCACTTCAAGTTTTTATTTATTTTGTCACTTGCACAAAACTTATGTTATTTAATGTTTAAGCATAAAGTTTAACATTTGACTTTTTGTTTATCCATTCACACAACCAATATATATTTTCACCCAATATCTGGGAAAATAATGATCTGATCCCAATAAAAAAAATAGCACACTTGAAAATTATTGATGTACCTGTAAAGCTTACAAAGGCTAAAGTGAACATTAGAGATTTAAAGCCAAAAACAGCTTTAAAGTAGGATATTTGCAAATAGTATTGACAACTAATTATACGGCCGGCCTAGGGGCACTCTCCTAAGTCCTAAGTGCATGCCATATTATTAACATGTTTATATTGGGTTTTACGTGTTAAATTTTAATTAAACTCTTGTTTTTATTTAAATTTGTAAAAGGGAATAAAAAATGGGTGATTAATTAAATAGCAGCCCGAAAATCATTTTCGATACTTGTTTTCAAGATGAAAGAGCATGACAAAAAGTGTTAGCATCAACTTATCAGATGGTTCAAATTAAATAATATGATTAAATTAGCGGGAATTATTTGATCACTAATCTTTCCCTCACACACACTATTAAACAAATGAATCAAAGTTAACCTCTTGAACATTTAAATATTTTCAGACATGATAAGTGCAAAAGTTATCTCTAAAACAAAGAATTATGAATAATCAGTGTGGAAGGTAGGGATGAGCGTTTTCGGAATCGGTACCGAATCGATACCAAGTTTTTAGTTTTCGGTATCGGTGCGGTACCGGTACTTCCCGAATTTTGCACGAAATACCGGTCCCGTACCGGTACTAAACCGATACCGGTCCCGGTACCAAATATTTTGATTTTTCAGGATCAGAATTTTCGGGATCGATACCGATACCATACTGAGCTCACCCCTAATAGAAAGAGTGCAATCTTTTGAACCCAAAACTATCACAGCAACTAATAAATAGGATGACATCTCCTTTTATCCCAAAACTACTACAAACTATCTTAGAAGGTTGGGCTACAATGTTTTGAACCCAAATTTCATTTGCATTTTTTTTAAATAAATCACATATTTTTAAAACATATAAACACAATTTCATTAACTAAAATAAATATATTAAAATTTAATAACTAAGATTTAAAAAAAAATAAAATAAAACCTAAAAATTAAAATAGAAAGAGTTTTAGAAAAGTAAAACCTACAAATCGCAAGACCAACCGGCTTTGTTGCGTTTACGTTGAATGATTACTTACATGAATGGTCTAGTCACACCATCATGCGGTTTCCTAAACGTCTTCATATCTTGGTTAATTTTGTTGTTGCTAGATAGTCTGCCGTTGCTCTTTTGTCATGGTCATAACCAAATGATCTCTTCTTATTTTTGTTAATTTTCCACCGTCTTATTTTGAATAGTTTTTTTCTTCTTTCTTCCTTTGTTCATCATCTTGTAGTCAGAATGAAATGTTGAACTAACTTTATTTTCCCGTGCTTGATGACTCCACCACTTTCTTCCTTTTTGGTGGAAGCCTTCTAATTTTGTGTCTTTGTTTAGGTCACTTGTGAAACCTTCATTTGAACTTGTGTAATTGCTGCATTATGATGTTTTTTTTTTCTTTTCGTAAGCAACCTTCAAACTCTGCACCTATCAATGGAATGGGTTCCTATATCGAATGACTTGTTACAATATCTCATGTTATGAAGTGAGAGAAACCTTTCTTTTCATAAGTCTTTTTGCAGTCCTTCATCGCTACCTTCATTATATGTGATCCACACTTCCATTGCCCAATCTATGCCCTATATACACTGGCCCAACAAGGTAAAAAAGTAAAGTTAGGGATTTAGGCCCCTAAATATTTTGGGTCTTCATTTAAAAAAAATATATTCGTATAGTATATATTAATATATTATATGTTCTCTGTTTTTGCTCACATATCTTTGGTGTAATGTATTGGTAAGGTTACTTGGTTTGTAATTTTTGTAGACCCGTGTTCAAATGAATCAAATCCCTTCAAGTGCTTGCTTTCTTCTTTTTGCAATTGCATATCCTTTTCCTTAGGACGGGGGCATATCCCTCTAGGCCACAATAAAAATAAACGTTCAATTTAATTTATGCTCCAAGCCTTCAATTGTAGAATTTTGTTGAAGCTATCATGTTATGATTCATGATTTGTCTTTTGGGTCTATGCGTCAATTGCTCAAAAATGCTCATCTCTCATGATGAAGATTTATTTTTAAATGGCCTATTTATGCGTTTTATTTATATATTTTTTAATGTCTTTTGTGCAATATTTTGTCTGTAATAAAACACGTTTTCTTTTTTTGTTACGCAATCGGGACCTAAGATATTTTTGTATTAAAGGTATCCAACATAACTCATGTTTGAATTTATTATATTATAGTTGGACATAAATAGATCATTTTGAGTTGTTTTTTTATAGCAAATAGGTCAGATAAATTTAATCACTTCAGAGGTATTAACCGAATAAAAACAATGCAGAAAGGCCCATGTTGTTTACTTCGCTTTAAGCCATCAAAATTGTTGGACTGCAACTGCCTATATATTTTTTAAATTAAAATTAAAAACTTAAATTTAAATTCTTCCACTTTGAATAGGGAAACATTTATAGAAAGGTAATAAACTAACATGTTTAATATAACAAACCATAATAAAGAATAAACTAATTAAAGAAAGAAATGAAGAAATGAGAAAGAAAAGAGAAGAAGTAAAAGGAAGAATAGAAAATGTAAAGGAAAATTCCATCCCACATTGGTGGAGGGAAGAAAATAGAAGGCTTCCACCATGGTATAGATAGGATTTCTAACTCTTGTCCTACATCGCTAGATTACAAAACTTGTAAGCTCTTTATAAGGAAGAGAGTTCACATGATAATATTCTTATGTGCCAAATCACACCCAGTAGTTCTAGCGGAGGGTGCGAAGCACCCGACGCGCACAGGCTCGGGCGAAGTGCGATGGGCGCAATGTGGCGCTTTGATGGCGCACTTTGCACTTCGCATCGCCGCTTAAGGGCTGCCTTAGTGTTTTTGCATCTTCACGATACGCGAAGATGTGACGTGAAAGCTATGCAACATTGACACGTAACCTGACACGTGTCACACCACGTGGCATAGCTAGGGCTGACTCGACAACCCTACTGTAACTTCGCGATACGCGAAGATGCTCAAATTCAAGTATAAATAGGGCAACAATCTGGAGTTCACAAACTCGTCCCAAAAATCATACTTTCTCTCGTATTTCTTATATATAAGGCTAGTATTATACAAAGTAATTGTAACGGTACCTCTGCGATTGAAAGGAACTTTTATAACACGAATCCAAAAGCTCTACCTAACCGAGGTATGACATTGTGCTATCGTGTAAAGTTTCATGTCTCGTGATTATCGTTATGATTATGGGTTTATACTAATAGAAATATACTACATTGTGTTTAATCTAGGTGCTTAACACCAGAAGGCTTGTTAAATATAAACTTGTAAGGTGAAACATTCGAAATTTTTGCATAACTCACATTTGCGTGAGACAATTGATTTTCCAACACTGTCATGATGCTTTTCCAAAACCATCAAACTCATGACGGATAGTTTAAATATTTTCAAAGGATTTAAACTACATTACAGTGATTAAGTCTCTGTAGACTTACGGGATGGTTACTACTGGTATTGTGGGGTTTTGTATACAAGGCTTGCCTACTGGGTTGTTACATGTTACTTATTGGACAAGTGTTAGCCAATAAGTAATATGACCACAGTCACAGATACGGTCGAGTGACAAGTACCTTTCGGTAATTTGTAAGCAGGCAGATGTAAAAACATCTTAATGTTGTAACTGTAAAATGTGTCATTTATAAATGAATGTACTCACCAGTATTTCCTGTTGATCAAATATTTTTAAACATGTTTCAGGTGACTTGTTAGAGACAAAGGAATGATGCCTGCGGGCTTCCAGCTTAAATAAGTGGCTTGTCACCAGAATAAAAAAACTTGTTTTGTAAATTAGGGTTTATTCATATAAAACTTTTGTTTGTATAAAAATGGGTTTTTATCCTAGTTTATGAAATAAGAATTATGGTGTTTTTATAACTCTAATTAATTTTCCTTACTACGGTTCTGATGAAATATTCCGCTGCAAATTATTTTAATAAACATTGATACCACTACTCAACGTTCACGACTCCCCTCCCGGTGTATAGGGGTCGGGGCTGTGACATTTAAAATGTTAAAAAACTTGACCGCAAAATGAGCCGGACATTTGTTGATTTCCTACTCTAATGCCTTGGAAAATATGAAGTTAAGGATTTCCTACTCTTTCCAATTGGAGCCTCATTTGCTTCTTCTTCTTCGATCTTCCCCATCTTCTAGTTCTCATATTTTTAATCTTCATCATATTGTTGTTCTTCATATGCTTCCTCATCTTCTGATGTTTAATCTTGAATAATTAATAAAGTTAAGGGTTTATTATAATAGGTTTAAGAAAGGTTTTGTCTTGGAGAGAAAGTTTAGTAGTTATCTTAGATGACAAGTTTAGTAGATCTATAAATAGGGGTCTACTTTATTGTTTTGTATGAGTCAAGAGGAGTCTCTCTTCTCCATGTACGTTTGATAAGTTCATGAATTTCGTTTGTTATGTTCATTTGATTATATGAAAAGAGCGAGGGTTGTCACCCTAATATCTCGTGTTCGTTTGTTTGTTCGTACGTTTGATCTAATTGTTTGATCCGTCTGCGCTAACATCTTCCTTATGCATCACAAGTCGGAAGTTGGCCGACTCAAAACGGGTTGGGTTACGGTAGGGTCGGTTTTGGTATTTTGGGAGGGGGGGGGGGGGGGTGGATATGCATATTGCAATATGCGTAAAATATGAATTGGCTGGTGTATTTTTGAACAATTGGGGTGTAGGTAGATATTGTGGGTTACTGGTTTAATTTATACTATAAAAATTGGGGTTAATGTTCATAGTTACTTTATTAAAAAATAATTCAACAACTATATGATCACCGTTCCCCAATGTTCAATTTCTCGGTTTCATTCATGGGTTCGAGAACTCAACATTGAAGCCGAGTTGTCTACCCACTCCACTTGCGTGCTCAGTATCAAGCCGGTTTCATTCATTGATTCATAATACTATGAATATGCTGTCCATATAAATCAAATGAAAAATCTTTAGGATGCCAAAGACCTAGTTTAGGAGCACTTCTGAGATATAAAAATTTTCTTGATAGCAAATAGATGTGATAACTTAGGAGCTACCGAGCACGCGAACAAGTGACATGCGTTATATTTGGTCTAGATGCAGTTAGGTAATGTGAGTGCCTCTCATAGCCCAATAGTAATGGTGATCTACCTCTTCCACGTGAGGATCAAAGGTTAAATTTATAGAAGTGGCTATTCAAGTAGAACCGGATTTGCTATCATGCATTTTAGTTAAACTTTTAAACTTTGTTAACATGCCATTCATACACTTAGATTGATTAATAAAAATCCCATCATACACTTCTTTTACTTAAAAGACCTAGAAAGAATATGAGTTCTCCCATAGAGCTCATCTCACACTTGGAGTGCATAAGGCATTCAAAATCAATACAAAGTTATTGTAGATCCAAATATAACGTTATCAACATATATTTTAACAAGCAATCAAAATCCTTTTCTTTCTAGTTTTGCAATGCATACACAGCTACCCATGATCGGTGCATTTTGCATACACTTTGCTACATATTAGTTATTATGTAAAACACATGTATTTTATATAATAAAAATACTATTTTGGCTTGTTTAATATTTCGCAGGTCTCAAGTGATAACGAGCTAAAACAATGAAGTTACAACAACCAAAAAAAACATGAACTCAATGTGCTCAAGGTCACAACTTTAAAGAGTGAAAGGGAAAGAACAGTGAAGGTTTTGCATTGGCAATTTAGTTATATGAGGTGAAAGCAATTGGTATAAATCAAATGACGAAATTAATTGGTTATATGTAATTTAATTGATTATGGGTAAATCATCACAGCCCATTCAGAAAGAAGGGCCCAAAACAAAACAACAGAGAATCTAGAGGAAAACGGATCATGAAGGGAGTTCCATGACCGACAGTTTCTGGAGAAAGCAGCAGCAGCCTTTGCTGTGGTCCTTTGGATAGGGCGACAACAAGAGTCAACACAAGTATTGACTAGGCACAGATACTGAGGCAAATGTCCATGATAACACTCGGCTCGATCTAGCTTGTTTGGTTTTCATATATATCAAGTATAACAGAATGTGGGTGTTTTTGTTATGTAATCTAGCAGCATCTTGTAGGTTATTTTAATAAAATAATCATCCCCAATTCAGAAAAGGAAATATAAGGATTATATCTGAGTTTCGGTTGGTTGGTTTACTTTTAATGGGAGTCTTGTAGCATTTGACTTCTTTATAATTATCATAGTGTGATCTAACACATGTGCCGGATCATATTTCACACACAAAATAAACCTATTTATTTCGTTACAAACATTCGCAAACCCCATTAAATATATTAAAATTATATGCTAATATAATTATGGATCAAATACATGCTAATATATTAAATACATTACATTTTATATATAGGGTTTGAATTAAATACAAATAAATTTAGCATGCTAATTGTGAGAATCAAGTATAGTAATAATGTAATTACATCATAGAGTTATGTAATTTCATAATTACTCTACTTATATATATAATTACCCAACTTGATTCTCACAATTAGCACGCTAATTTAATTTGTATGTTAACTTTTCCTTTTATATATATATATATTATAATATATATATATATAGATATATATTATTATAAATATATTATAGAGGGAGGGTAGCAAAGTGGAGCTAGCCAATCGCAGCATCAAAGAAGGCATCAAAGCCAGATTGGGAACCAAAAGAACATGATGGGTCGATGAGTTGCCTCATGTACTATGGGCGCATCGTACCAGTAAAAAAACCAGCAACTCAGAAACACCATTCAGTTTGACATATGGCACGGAAGCAATGATTCCTGCCGAAATTGGCCTCCCATCCGCAAGAATCATTTTAATAGAGGACAACGAAAGAGAACTCAGGATGAACTTAGACCTCCTGGAGGAAAGACGTGAGCTGGCAGCTATACGTGAAAGTAAATACAAGAGCCAGCTCCAGAAATACTATGATGCGCGGGTCAAAATTTGCGCATTCCATAAAGGAGACTACGTCTTCCGGAACAATGAGGCATCGAATACCGAGCTACGCGGAAAATTAGCTCCCACATGGGAAGGTCCCTACGAAGTGGACGAAATTCTGGGGAATGGTGCCTACAAGCTCAAAAAGTTAGATGGAACGCCCATTCCAAGAACTAGGAACGTCGCACAATTGAGAAGATGCTAAATTTAAATACGTAATCTCTTCTTAGGCCTGCGTGCCTCTACATTGGCCTGGGCGCCTTGTTTTCTTTCGGTCTGCATACCAAATTTAGTTTCGAACTCACAATTAATGCAAACACAGTTATGCATAGTTATTTTTAAGTTGGTTATCCATGTGCGGATAGGCCTGCGTACCGAACTTATCCTAATCCTATATTTTGGATACATGATGGATTTAACTCACACACATTTATATTGTAATACAAGACAAAATGTAAAATCCATGTCATATATACACTCAAAAAAGGGATTACAGGAACAAGAGAAATTATACACAAGAAAACTATTCTTCACGAAGATGGTCATGGAGTTGTTGAACACCATCCGATGCTCTAGCAAAATCTTGGATAGCGTCCTGGAGGGGAAAATGCAGTTGATCGAAAGCATCCAGTCGTGCATCATACTGCCCATCCACATCCACCCCGTGAAGGTCAAAATGTTCAATGGGACGGCCTTCCTGAGTAAAGGTTATTCCCTCCTGGAAACCCGCCTTGCGACCCAAATCACTTGATGCGCATAGAAGATCAGCAAGGCAGTCTCATAGTTAATTTCCCCTATGAATACGGGAAATAACCTGTGAAAATAATTCAAAAGTCAGCAATGCAAATTCACAAGTCATAATAAGGGCGGAGGAACCCATACCTTGGGAAGACCTTCCCGCATCAACCAGTCACAGTCAGAGGAAGCTCCTTTAGCACTCAACTTCAGAGCGCCCCGCTCACCAATATACTTGGAGTTTTCCCTGATCAAATCTTCAATCAGTTGATCCCTTTCAGCAGCTGTAGCTCGGAGGGTATTAATAGTTTCTTCCTGAGCTGCGAGGCGAGCTTCAATATCTTGCTTAGCTTCCTCCGCCTTAGCAAGCTCAGCTTCCCGCGCCCGGGTCAGAGTGCGCGCGGCCTCAAGTGCAGCATTTTGCCGCCGGCACGCCTCTTCCCAATCCTTGGCAGCAGCAGCTTTTCGCTCCCTCTCTTGTTCAAGAGCCCGCTCAGAATCTCTCAAATGTCATTTCAAGGTGTTAGCCTCGATCCGGTATTTTTCCTTCTCAGCCCGGAGCTCTTCCAACACATTCTTCTGAGAACCCCAGTTCCGCCCCCATGAAGTTCCAGTCCCGGTATATCTCCTGGGTTGTAGAAACCAGGTTGGCCAAATGATATATATACGAATTGCCAACAGTTACCCGGGACCGGTTCCGCTGGTACGCGCGTTCCGCAGGAGGCCCTCATGAAGGAAATCAAAACACACTTCCTCATCAGAAAACCACGAGGAAGGGTTCAGATTCCATTCAGGGACGTACTTAGTAACACCACCCGACGTAACGCGGACTCCCTCTTAGATTCATGAGGAGGCGGAGAGGGTACTACCGCCCGCTCGACAGGTTCCTTATGGGCAAGAAGCAAAGGCGGTGACTCCAACCCTTGGACTCTAGCAGAGGTTGAATCCTCCTTATTCTGCTCCTTACCCGCAGCAGACCGCAGACCATAATCACCCTTAGAGGGGAGAGAGTCCAAGAGAATGACAGGGGCTTCACAAGAATAGACAACCAAGTAAGCAACTGAACAGCAAGCACGGATTCATAAGTATATGGGTAACCTTTGGCACGGGCCTCAACACGGTTACTAAGGCGAACCCTCTTCGCCATCGGGGGAGAGAGAGGAGGAAGATCCATTCCCTGTTTTCCACTAACCAACTTTAATGGAATGTGGCTGGGCGACGTTTCCTTCCTCTTGCGGCCGAAAGTTGCATCATAAAAGATGTTAACTGACAAGAATACATAAGGAATATCCTTAGCTAAACCAAAATTCAGTTACCTGTCGCGAACATACCCTCCGAGACTACAGGTTCCGGACAGGTTTGCCCAGGAAACAAAAAACTATCCTTGGTCTTGTCAAGGATGGGGAGCTCCTCCTTGACACGGGCAGCAATGTGCATGACACCAGGCACACCCACCACAAGAACAGATAAGAGGAGACCTTTAGCTGCGTAACAAACCAAAATTAGAAACTAGAATAAAAGAGAGTGGAATAAGACTACTTACATTCATCCGGCTTCCAGAAATACGGCACATAGTCCGGATAGGGCCACGGGCGGCTCATCCCAGCTCTCACAAGAGCAGATTCAGGGATGGGACGAATAGGAGTGGGAGTATGGGTCAATTGTTGATACCAGCCATGTCCCTCCGGATGCTCAACAGTCTGCAAGACAAGTGAAGGCTGATCCGCCGAATGCCAATACATAAGCGACGGGATCACGTTATCCCGTATCCAAAAAAATTTCCTAGCCCAATGTGGGTACAGGAGAGGGGTGTCCATAACTATAGCCTTCTGTTCAGTCAAAAGACAAATGTAGCGGCCTCCTCTACCACGCAGGCGGTAGAACACACCGAACTTGTCAACTGTAGGCACAATGCCATGCGCCCAGCAGCAAAACTCAAAGTGGCGCATGCGCATCACCACCGAAGCGTGAAGCTAAGAAATATGTATCATAAGCCTAGTTATCAACTTACCTAGATGTCACACCCCGACTCAGGGTCTGGGAGTGACACCCAACGTTGGTACCTGTTTTGTAAATATATCAGAGTTTAGGGTTGTAAAGCGGAAGACTTTAATAAAATATTATTATAGTTAAAAGACGGGATTTTAAACACCCGTTAATTTGTACATAAGTGTTTGGATTACAAAACCATGTTTCACATTATTTTATTTATAAAACATCTATTGAGCCATCAGATCGTCTAACGGCTACCCTTCTTCTCCAAACACCTATTCTCCATTACCTATAAAACAGTTATAAAAATACGTCAGCAACACATGCTGGTGAACACGCTGACACAAAACATTTAAGTTACTTAGTTATCCCCTCGAGTATCTTATGACCCGGCCCATCGTGGCTTAGGAAACAACCAAGTTAAATATACTATTATAAACCTCCAGTTATACTTGAAACCTATCAGCGATACCGCAGCATCGAGGTCTAAGCAACTATTCAATATACACGAGATAATCCCTTCTCGAACATTACTTAGGTCCGGCCCAACGTGGCGGAGGTATTAGCAAGTGTGGTGCGGTGTGCCCACCGTCTACCCACATATGTAAGGATCCAGACAAACGTATACAATAGCCCGAGGGCCAGCATTACTTTTGTTTATAAAGTTTTAGGGATATAATCCCATGCAAACATTCAAGACTTTGTTTTATAAAAAGTTGGACGTATTCACCTTTCTTCTTGGTTGGTGTTTCTCACCAATTTGTCTCGTTACCTCGGACCTATAGTACGAGAACAACATTTTATAAGTACTAGATCAACGATCTAGCTTCAGACCTTTAGTCCGTTGCATAACCTTTACCTTGACATTTTATCTCTTTATAAATATAAGGACCTCTAGTCCTTTCTTGTTAATCACTTATAAACCTTTGTTTCTTCTTCGTGAAGAAACATATATTTCAACTTTCTTTTATTATAAGAAATACTTAATAAAATCTTTATATATAATAAAGAAGTATTATTTTATCTATAATCTTGACGTTATGGAATCTTATTTCCACTTTATAAAATCAAGGTACAGGCTATATCCCTGACCAGGGTCTAAGCCATTTATAATATAATAATCGGGCAGAACCCATACCTTGAATGGCTTATTGCTCGAAATGCTTATAATCTACTTGAACTGCACTTCTACTTGGACCGTACTTCTATTTGGAAGAAGGTCGAGAGAGTATTTAGGTAGGGTTATGGCACACATTTCGAGGTAAGACTTGTCTGCATAGCGCCGTATCGGGATCATGGCACGCTTATCGAGGTTTAGTATGTGATTTGGAGTGTGTTGGATGAGTGAGGACCACCCCTATGGCCGCCCTATTTATAGAATTTTTCCTGCATCTTCGCGTATCGCGAAGCTGCTTCGCGTATCGCGATGGTGCACTAGCTTCGCTGAGTCGCCGCGTAGGCTTGCTGTGTCGCCACGTGTTGCTACGGTATCGCCACGTGTCTTGCATCTTCGCGTATCGCGAAGATGTAAAACGTGGATTCTTCGCGTATCGCGAAGATGCAAAACTTTGAATCTGATCATTTTTGGTCCCTAATCTTTTAGTAACTTGTCATATCTTGATTTCGTCTCATCATCATCCAAAAATACAAAGGCGGCTCTTGGCGATGCGGGCGTGCGAAATGCAAAGTGCGCCATCAAAGCGCCACATTGCTCCCGAGCCCGAGCCCGTGCGCGTGCTCGTCGGGTGCTTCGCATCCTCCGCTATGACTAGGGAGAGTGGTTGACCACATAAGAACATTTCCATGGAATGTTCTCTCCTTATAAAGTGCTTAATGTTTCTTTCTTTCTCCGATGTGGGATGGAGTCTCCTTACTCCATTCTTTAACATAAGCTACTTCCATTTCTTTGTCTTATTTTTCTCTTTACTTTTGCCATGAATATTTTTAGTCCTTAAGTTTTATTAGTTTGTCAAATTTGGACCAAAATTTTCGTGATGTTACACCAGAAACCGGGTAATCGGAAATCGGAGATTCCTGGAGTTGAAAATATCGGCAAACACAGCCATTTTCTCCGCCGGAGGCTGGCTCGCCGTAGAACCAGGCGCCGGAAATTCAGGCTCCCACTCTGGAGCTATGCCATAAGCATTGACGACGTCTTGAAAAGATTTGACGTCCCAATCAATGGTTACAGTGTCGATGGTCTGATAATCAGACCTCATCGACGTCATGTGATCGACCAAGAATTTATTGCAACGGGCTATGGTGGCCGGAGAAGAAGAAAGTTCTCTACTTGAAAGAGAGAATACTTCGGAAGTGAAGAAAAGAGAGCATAACTGATGGATATATATAGACGCAACATTAAATGCGTCAAATAATGTGAAACAGCTGTCAATCGACTAGATCGTGCCACGTTAGGCGGGAAAATCGAAGTTGAAAATTTTAAAATCCCCAGGTGCGGCTGACGCCAGCTGTCAGACCTTTTTCGACGCCGCACAGACCTGTCACATCTGTCAAATTCAGATATAACTGGCGAACTACGAGTTCTAAAATAACCAGATAAACCAAATGTTTTGGTTGGTAAGCTACGCGTCATTGGGATACAAGCTATATTAGTACGCGGAAGAATCACCGACATGGTAGTCACCCGCGACTGAGTCAACCCATCAAACAAGGTCGGAACATAAAGATAAGCTCAACACAATAAAGGAAAAGGACAGCTTCATTTCATTTACTAAACTTTACAAGGAGAAATGAAATACAACAATGTTACAACCTACCCCTAACCTTCCTCGGGGGCCTTCTTGCCCTCGGCTTTAGCGATCAACCGGTTCACGTGAAGACGTAGCGACCCAACCGTGGTAGACTCGCGACGGTTCTCCTCAATATACTTCAGGATGTCAAAGCACAAATTATCAAAAACATTCATCTGTGCTTCATATTCCCTTTGACAATCCTGGTCGTGAAGCTCAAACTTGGAGGACGGACGTCCCTCGCGAGCCATGGAATAACCCTCCGCAAATCCAGCCTGGCGGCCTACCCGCGGAGAGCTGACCAGCAGATCAACAAGGCAATCCCCAAGTTCAGGACCATCCTTGATAAGCCTGAAAATTTGTTCCAAAGAAAGTCATAATAATAATTTCATTGAGGAAAAACCAGAATATTTACCTTGGGAATGCCAAACTTGAGGAGCCAGTGCCACTCATCCGAGGCATTAGTGAAGGCCACCTCCAGCTCTTCCTTCTCCTTGGAGACGGAAGCAAGGAGATCATCCTTCATCTTCACCTCCGCCGCAAGCCTCCGGACATCCTCGTCCCGGGCAACAGCAAACTTGACTTGAGCGGCAATCCGCTTCTCCAAACGCTTGTTTTTCTCCTGGGCTTCCAGGAGCGCAACTTCAGCTTTTCTGGCTTCCGCCAGGGCAGCATCCCTCACCGCTTCAGCATCGTTCATGCTCTGAACGGCACGCTCAAGGTCCCCTTGACCAAACATCCAGCCCTTAAATACCTCACGGCTAGTCGACAGCACGTTAGCCAAATGATAGCTAAGTGATTGAGCCAAGCTAGCCTGAGTCTGTGAGTATATTCTGTTACACTCAGAGGGCGGGAGGCAGTGCTTAAAGAACTCTTGGCACACACGCGGATCAGTAAAAAGCGCGTCTGGGCCAAGGTTCCATGTAGGGCGAAAAAGGGGATCTCCTTGATTAGAAGACTCCGCCCCTTCACCTGTGGAAACCAGAGGGGTTACAGATGCATCTTTTGGAGGAACAACCTTCGTTTCCACCACTACCTCAGGTGGCGGCAGAGGAACGTCCTCAGGAGCCACAGCCTCACTCTCCGGCAAAACCTCCGGAGGCGGAGAGGGCGGGCGTATAGTAGACGAGACTGCAGATGCGGAAACAAAAGTTAGAAGATACAACACATGCTCATAAACATAGCGTACAGTTACCTGTGGGCTGACGCACAAAAGCCTGGCTCTTGACCCGATCCTGAAGCCAAGTCAGCTTGATCTTCTTCGGGGGTGGTTCCTCACCCCCAACGTTGGAAGCCTCCCCACCGGCGGGATCATCGGCGTTCTTGAGTGCTTCCCCACCAACGGGATCATCAGCACCCTTAGAAGCCTCCCCACCAGTGGGATCATCGGCAGCCTTGATAATCCTGTCAGTGGGATCCTCATCCACATCAACCTCCCCACCAGTGGGTTCATCGGCGTCGGAATCCTGGTTCAAGCCGGATACACCGGCCATTTCATGTGACATCTGCCCTGATCCGACCCGACCCAGGTACCCGTTTCTCTGACCCGATCTCTCTTTTATTATTTAATATTTATACTTATATTTTATTTTTAATAATAATATATATTTCCTTCCCGCCTCTTTCTCTCTCTTTCTTTCCGCCGTCCCCTCCCTCTTCCTTCTCTCTTTCCGCCTTGTTTCCCTCCTCTTTGCTTGTCCTTTGGTTCTTCCCGCCTAAGGATGTCTGCAGCTCCACGCGCCAGACTCCTTACATGGAAGCCTGCGTGAAGACATCTTGTTCCTGCGATGCGTGAAGAGAACTCTTCTCGCAGCGCGCTAAGAATGCATGTTCTTCCCGCAATGCGCTAAGAATGTATGTTCTTCCCGCGATGCGCTTAGAATTCTTGTTCTTCACGCAGCACGCTAAGGATTGTGATTCTTCCCGCAGTGCGCTAAGGATTGTTGTGCCAGCCTTCGCGCTCGCGCACTCAGCCTTCCCGCGCTTAACCCTTGTATCTTCTGTTTAATCTAGCCGTTTGCTTTTGTGTTGTCTTTTCTTCTGAGCTGTTGACCTAATCTGCTTTATGTCTGAAAAGTTACTTTCGGCGCAGCATGCGCACCAACCCCATTGGTTGACAGAAAAAGTGACTGACATAATCTTTTGAGAATCTGCTTTTGCCATGCTTGACCAGTACCTTTATCTGATCCGCCCATGCCTGTTACTGTTCCCTGTCAGCTTTTATCTTGCCCCCTGCAGCTGCCATATCTTTTGATATCTTTTGCTTTTGGAATCTTTTACTTTTTGAGATCTTTTCCCCTTTTTCTAGGGATTGTGTTCCCTAGGGTTTCTCTATAAATAATAACATTATTTTTTTCTAACACTACACACACAAAACACTTAATCTCTTATTCTCTTCCTCCCTTTTTGCTCTCTGCCGTTGTTCTTCAGCCGCCTCCCTCCTCTCTTGCCTCCGTTTTCTCCTCTCCCCTGCCCTGTTTTCCGGTAATATATTATATATATAATAACTTATTAATTATGCTAACTTATAATCAAGACTTAAAACCAATCGTTAAAACAATAATCTTGTTTATAGGTTAACTTGTGCTTGTTTAAAGTTGGTTCTTGCTTTATCTTACACCGCATCGTTTATCAAGTGAGTAATCTCGTACCTAATCCCTTTTTAGTTTTAATGTTTTGGGATGTTCATGTGTTTGTACAAAACTTGAGTCTTAAACTGTTTATGAACTTTAGTCGCGCAGTATCCCATGTGTTGAGGACGTTTACTTGGCTGTTTATTTGTATGTGTATCATTAACCGCTTTGTTCGGCCTATTCCGCAGTTCCGTTGGTACCATTAGATGAACACGGGAGACCTATCGTTTACGGTTTTCTTTGTTTACACTTGCACAGATGTTTTCTCGTTTTTGTGCTCAATTGGGAGCACGGATTGAACTATGAACTATGAGCTATGATCTATCTAGGCTTGATCACAATCTGATTGCACCCTTGTTAAACACCAGACATACACGTGTTGCGCGCAGATTTATGATTATCTATGTATTGTATTAAACTTGATTTCTCACCAACACGCAAGTGTTTGACGTTTATTTTAACACATGTTCAGGTTTGCAGTAGCTGTTTTGGAGCTTGTGGACACGTAGGACGTTTTTACTTTTGGACCTAGAATTAAAATGTATCAAGACAAGTTAATGTTGTTTGAATGTTATAATTTATAATATATTGATTTATGTTTGATTTATGTTCTTTATTTTCCCCGCTGCGCTGTGCGCGATAAAATGTGTATTAATAAATATTGACACCAATAGTGTCGCGAGTAATGAAGCAATATGTGGCGCCCCGATGTATAATCCGCCTTTGGTCGGGGTGTTACAGATTGGTATCAGAGCTCGTTGACTTTAGGATAGGTGGTTAGACGTAACGGCCTAGAATACCTAAGAGTCCCTTCTCGCGCATGAGAGAAATCTCATGTTTGCGCGCTTATTGTTAATTACTCGTTATTTATGAATATGCTCGCGCTTGCGCAGTATATGATTTTATGTTTTATTTCGCGATATTTCGATTTTTGTTGAATTTCGTTTTTTATTGATTTTACTTACATATTCGTTTGTTGAATTTGAAAATCCGAAAAGTCATGGTGATACATGAATAGTTGATTTTCAATTTCCATTTACGATTATGTTCTGAGGTTGGAGACTTGAAAAGTCATGGTGATACATGAATTGTCAACCTCCAATACTCATTTTCTTGTATATTTTATATTGAAGATTGGAAAGTCATGGTGATACATGAATCGTCAATCTCCAATACTCGTTTACTAGCTATTTTAAATTGAGAACTCGGAAAGTCACGGTGATACGTGAATTGTCGGTTCTTGATTCGAATTTGTTACCCTTATTAAGTCTGCATTTAAAGTCATTTATTTTACTTTAACTTTTGATAGTATCTAACTCTGCGAAACCAAGCTTTATAAGATTAAAACTTTGCGCTAAAACCAAGATATTAACTAAAATTTAAAACTTTTATAGAATGCCTCCGCTATCTCGCCGATTTCAGAGAAGAGAAGCCTCGCGCATGCGTAGACAGCAACGTTCCCAGGAAATGGCCGCCGCAATAGCCCAAGCTTTGAGCCAAAACAATGCTAATACCTCCAGTTATAACATTAAGTCCTTTAATGCGGGTAACCCTCCGAAGTTCACAGGTCTTGAAGGAGCCACCGTGATGCTCCAATGGCTTGAGAAGATTGAAAACACTTTCCTCCATACCCAATGCCCCTCAGAAAGACGAACCATATATGCTTCCAGTGTCCTGGAATCCAGAGCGCTTACATGGTGGAATGGAGTAGCTCATGCGCGTGGCGCAGAGGCTGCTTCTAGCATGACATGGGAGGAATTCAAGGAAATTCTTACGCGAGAATTCTGCCCTCCCAACGAAGTTAAGCGCCTGGAGGAAGAATTCTGGAACTTGAAGCAATACAGCGGTGAAGCGCGCGAGTACGCGACGCGCTTCCACGAGCTAAGCTTACTGGTCCCTCACCTTGTTACCCCTTCCCGCCGAGCCATCGAGAAATTCCTTGGGGGTCTCCCCATGGAAATTCAAGATTCTGTATGGGCCAGAAACCCAGTACCCTCTCTGACGCCATCGAATTGGCCGCTGTGCTCAGCGACAACCATGTCAGAGCAGGAACCCTGTTCCTGCGGGGAACTGAGAAGACCAAACCCACCAAGACTGTCCCTGAACCAACAGAAACCAAACCAGAACCCTCAAACCATAACCAGAAACGTAGGCGCAGACAAGCCTATGCGCTTACCAACCCGCCCATTGTCCAGCAACCAATTTATCAACCAGTTTACGCGCCTAACCCACTGTCAACCTACCCAGCACCTCCTGTAGTCCACAACTATGCCTTAACCAATCCAGCACTTCCTGCCCCGCCAACTAAGAAACCTTACACAGGAAACCAACCCTTTTGCCCAACCTGTAGACTTCATCACCCACCTCAAGTCCCGTGTCGACAATGTAACCGATGTGGCCGCGTAGGTCACTCCGTTGAGTACTGTAGAACCCCTCCCTCCAATCCGATTGCGCCAACACCACCAGCCTACCCGCAGAACCCACAGCCAACTTACCAAAACCACGACCCAGATCGTGCTTTAACTGCGGTGATCCAAGTCATTTCCGGAACGCGTGCCCAAGGCTACAAGTTCAGATTACTCAAGCGAATCCGGTGAACCAAATTTCGAACCAAGTGACGCGTGGCCGAGCTTTTAACATAACCGCGCACCAAGCGCAAGCGAATAACGACGTAGTTAATGGTACATTTTTGCTTAACGGATTTTATGCTTCTGTACTTTTTGATACTGGCGCCGATAGAAGTTTTATCTCTCGCGCCTTTGAGCGGAAGCTTGCGCGACCGCGCGATAACTTAAAAGAAGATTTTTCAGTTGAATTGGCTAATGGCGAAACTGTTTTAATAAACTCGGTAATTAAAGATTGCACGCTTAACCTTAACGAAAACGATTTTCTGATCGACCTCATCCCTATGCCTCTTGGAAGCTTTGATGTTATCATTGGTATGGACTGGCTCTCGAAGAATCGCGCCGAAGTTATTTGCGCCAAGAAGATGATTCGCATACCTCGAGAAAATGGTGATCTTCATATTTACGGCGAAAAACCCTCCAGTGGTCTTAAACTTATGTCTTGCGCCGAAGCCCAAAGACTCATGCGGAAGAAGTGTATTGCATTTCTAGCCCATGTGGTTAAACCCGATGAAGGAAAGAAGCTTCGCGATATCCCTGTTGTGCGTGATTTTCCTGAAGTTTTTCCTGATGATCTTCCTGGTATCCCTCCCGCTCGTGAAGTCGAGTTTCGTGTTGATCTTGTCCCTGGTGCTTCCCCCGTTGCTAAATCTCCTTACCGTCTTGCACCCGCTGAGATGCAAGAATTGGCCAGCCAACTTCAAGAGTTGACTGCTAAAGGATTCATTCGCCCTAGCTCTTCGCCCTGGGGTGCTCCGGTGTTGTTCGTTAAAAAGAAAGATGGATCGTTTCGCATGTGTATTGATTACCGCGAGTTGAACAAACTCACCATTAAAAACCGGTATCCCTTACCGCGTATTGACGACCTCTTTGATCAACTCCAAGGTGCCTCTTGTTTCTCGAAGATTGATCTCCGCTCTGGCTATCACCAGTTGCGCATCCGCGATGAAGATGTTCCGAAGACTGCTTTTCGAACTCGTTATGGCCATTTTGAATTCTTGGTCATGTCCTTCGGTTTAACCAACGCACCCGCCGTTTTCATGGATCTTATGAATCGGGTGTGTAGGCCTTTCTTGGATAAATTCGTGATCGTGTTTATCGATGATGTTCTGGTGTATTCTAAGACCAAGGCCGAGCATGAGCAACATCTCCGATTGGTATTGCAAAAGCTTAGAGCCGAGCAACTCTATGCTAAGCTTTCCAAGTGTGAATTTTGGTCTGATGAAGTACAGTTTCTTGGTCATGTTGTAAACAAGATGGGTATTCATGTCGACCCATCCAAGATTGAAGCAATCAAGAACTGGATTACGCCATCCTCTCCTTCTGAGATCCGTTCCTTTCTGGGCTTAGCTGGTTATTACCGGCGTTTCATTTCGAACTTCTCGAAGATCGCTTTGCCTTTAACAGCTCTGACGCACAAAGGTAAACCGTATATTTGGGGCTCGAAGCAAGAAGAAGCCTTTCTGACGCTCAAGCGTTTGTTGTGCGAAGCTCCTGTTCTTGCGCTACCTGAGGGTAATGATGATTTTGTCGTGTATTGCGATGCATCCAACCAAGGTCTCGGTTGTGTTCTTATGCAACGAGGCAAGGTTATCGCTTACGCATCAAGGCAACTCAAGGTTCATGAAAAGAATTATACAACTCACGACCTCGAGCTTGGTGCAGTTGTTTTTGCCTTGAAGATCTGGAGACACTACCTTTATGGTACTAAGTGTATCCTCTACACTGACCATAAAAGCCTTCAGCATATCTTTGATCAAAAGGAACTTAACATGAGGCAACGCCGATGGAACGAACTCATCAGCGATTACGATTGTGAGATCCGGTATCATCCTGGTAAGGCTAATGTGGTAGCCGATGCGCTCAGCCGAAAACCCTGCCAACTTAACTGTATCTTGCCGCGCACCCAGCTTCACTTCGCGCCGATCCAAAGCAACCTTGAATCGCGTATTCGTGACGCGCAGCGCGCATCCATCAGTAATGGTAACCTTCGCGCCGAGTTAGCGTGTGGCGCGGAAGCACTCTTTGTCCCTAATCTGAGTGGAATTCTCTGCTATCTCAATCGCATCTGGATTCCCTTTGATGAGAATCTTCGCGCTGATATCCTGAGTGAAGCGCACAAATCTCGATATTCTATTCATCCTGGCGCTGATAAGATGTACAAGGATTTGCGCATTACTTATTGGTGGCCTGGCATGAAAAAGGATATTGCTGTGTTCGTTGCTAGATGCCTGACTTGTTCTAAAGTGAAAGCTGAACACCAACGCCCATCTGGTTTGCTCGAACAACCAGAAATTCCTACGTGGAAATGGGAAAGTATAGCAATGGACTTTATTACCAAGTTACCTTTGACAGCAAGCAAACATGATAGCATTTGGGTAATAGTGGATCGATTGACTAAATCTGCTCACTTTCTGCCCATTCGTGAAAACTACCGTGTTGAGCATCTCGCGCAGCTTTATGTCAAGGAAATTGTCTGCCGCCATGGTACTCCTTTGAGCATCATATCCGATCGCGATGGCCGTTTTATATCTCGCTTTTGGAAATCTCTCCAAGTTGCGCTAGGAACTCGCTTGGACATGAGTACGGCATATCATCCTAAGACTGACGGTCAGTCTGAGCGAACTATTCAAACTCTTGAGGATATGCTCCGATCTTGTGTTCTTGATTTTGGAGGTAATTGGGATTCGCACCTGCCTTTGATCGAGTTCTCTTATAATAACAGCTATCATTCCAGTATTGGTATGGCCCCATTTGAAGCACTTTACGGTCGTAAGTGCCGCTCCCCGATTTGTTGGAGCGAAGTGGGTGAAACTCAAATCACAGGACCCGAACTTGTTCAAGAGACAACCGATAAAATCGCCAAGATCCGTGATCATCTGCTGACTGCCAGAAGCCGACAGAAGAGTTACGCAGATCGTAGGCGAAAGCCTCTCGAATTTCAAGTTGGTGATCTTGTTCTCCTCAAAGTGTCGCCTTGGAAAGGTGTTGTCCGCTTTGGGAAGAAGGGTAAGCTTGCTCCTCGTTATGTTGGTCCATTCAAGATTCTCGCGGCGTGTGGGAAAAGTTGCCTACAGACTTGACCTGCCGCCCGCGCTCAGTAATGTGCATCCAACGTTCCATGTATCCAATCTCAAGAAGTGTTTAGCTGACGAGAACCTTCACATTCCACTTGATGAAGTTCAAGTTGATGAAACTATGCATTTCGTTGAGAAGCCTGTTGAGATTATGGATCGCGAGGTTAAGCAAACCAAGCGCAGTCGTATCCCTATCGTGAAAGTTCGCTGGGAGTCCAAGCGCGGAGCCGAGTTTACATGGGAAAGGGGAAGATCAAATGAAGATCAAGTACCCGCACCTGTTCTCTGCGCAACCTACTTCGAGATAAATTTCGGGACGAAATTTCTTAAAGTAGGGGAGACTGTGACATCTGCCCTGATCCGACCCGACCCAGGTACCCGTTTCTCTGACCCGATCTCTCTTTTATTATTTAATATTTATACTTATATTTTATTTTTAATAATAATATATATTTCCTTCCCGCCTCTTTCTCTCTCTTTCTTTCCGCCGTCCCCTCCCTCTTCCTTCTCTCTTTCCGCCTTGTTTCCCTCCTCTTTGCTTGTCCTTTGGTTCTTCCCGCCTAAGGATGTCTGCAGCTCCACGCGCCAGACTCCTTACATGGAAGCCTGCGTGAAGACATCTTGTTCCTGCGATGCGTGAAGAGAACTCTTCTCGCAGCGCGCTAAGAATGCATGTTCTTCCCGCAATGCGCTAAGAATGTATGTTCTTCCCGCGATGCGCTTAGAATTCTTGTTCTTCACGCAGCACGCTAAGGATTGTGATTCTTCCCGCAGTGCGCTAAGGATTGTTGTGCCAGCCTTCGCGCTCGCGCACTCAGCCTTCCCGCGCTTAACCCTTGTATCTTCTGTTTAATCTAGCCGTTTGCTTTTGTGTTGTCTAGTCTTCTGAGCTGTTGACCTAATCTGCTTTATGTCTGAAAAGTTACTTTCGGCGCAGCATGCGCACCAACCCCATTGGTTGACAGAAAAAGTGACTGACATAATCTTTTGAGAATCTGCTTTTGCCATGCTTGACCAGTACCTTTATCTGATCCGCCCATGCCTGTTACTGTTCCCTGTCAGCTTTTATCTTGCCCCCTGCAGCTGCCATATCTTTTGATATCTTTTGCTTTTGGAATCTTTTACTTTTTGAGATCTTTTCCCCTTTTTCTAGGGATTGTGTTCCCTAGGGTTTCTCTATAAATAATAACATTATTTTTTTCTAACACTACACACACAAAACACTTAATCTCTTATTCTCTTCCTCCCTTTTTGCTCTCTGCCGTTGTTCTTCAGCCGCCTCCCTCCTCTCTTGCCTCCGTTTTCTCCTCTCCCCTGCCCTGTTTTCCGGTAATATATTATATATATAATAACTTATTAATTATGCTAACTTATAATCAAGACTTAAAACCAATCGTTAAAACAATAATCTTGTTTATAGGTTAACTTGTGCTTGTTTAAAGTTGGTTCTTGCTTTATCTTACACCGCATCGTTTATCAAGTGAGTAATCTCGTACCTAATCCCTTTTTAGTTTTAATGTTTTGGGATGTTCATGTGTTTGTACAAAACTTGAGTCTTAAACTGTTTATGAACTTTAGTCGCGCAGTATCCCATGTGTTGAGGACGTTTACTTGGCTGTTTATTTGTATGTGTATCATTAACCGCTTTGTTCGGCCTATTCCGCAGTTCCGTTGGTACCATTAGATGAACACGGGAGACCTATCATTTACGGTTTTCTTTGTTTACACTTGCACAGATGTTTTCTCGTTTTTGTGCTCAATTGGGAGCACGGATTGAACTATGAACTATGAGCTATGATCTATCTAGGCTTGATCACAATCTGATTGCACCCTTGTTAAACACCAGACATACACGTGTTGCGCGCAGATTTATGATTATCTATGTATTGTATTAAACTTGATTTCTCACCAACACGCAAGTGTTTGACGTTTATTTTAACACATGTTCAGGTTTGCAGTAGCTGTTTTGGAGCTTGTGGACACGTAGGACGTTTTTACTTTTGGACCTAGAATTAAAATGTATCAAGACAAGTTAATGTTGTTTGAATGTTATAATTTATAATATATTGATTTATGTTTGATTTATGTTCTTTATTTTCCCCGCTGCGCGTGCGCGATAAAATGTGTATTAATAAATATTGACACCAATAGTGTCGCGAGTAATGAAGCAATATGTGGCGCCCCGATGTATAATCCGCCTTTGGTCGGGGTGTTACATTTCAGCCCTCTTCTTGCGGCGGGCAATATCTGCAATAGCACGCAACACGCCAGCATAAATACTCTCTGGAGTACCAGGCGGGGAATCCTCACTAGCTGAATCTTCACTGGAAGATTCATCGCTAGAAGAGAGAACTATTGTCCCTTCCGGATGCATAACGGTAAGAGGTTTAGGGTTAAGAACGTACACACCTTGAGCCACGGCGAACTCATAACCACAGGCTCGGTACGACCACGGGTCAGGAAAAGGAAATTTCCCCGGGTCTCCTCAAGAACGGGTTTCTGGTACATCTCCAGCGTCTTCCGGAACATGTTCCTCGTAACGATGGGGATGAGAACTTCAAACAGCGAGCACTTCCCTGAAATGAAGGCGGAAGAAAGACATGACATAATAAAGTACAAACACCGGAAAGGAACATGAGTCCAGAAACTTACTGTCATCATCCCGAGAAAAGTATGGATGCTCATCAGGAAACGGTCACAGGCGGCTCATTCCCACCTGCACCAAAGCCGACTCTGGAATAAGACCCATAGGAGTAGGAGTCCGCGTAAGCTTCACATACCACTCTTCACCTTCCGTAGTAGCAACCGGAAGGTGAGAAAATTTATCGGTAAGCGAGTGGTGGGTCATGGTCAGAGGGATAACATCGGCGTTAACCCACAAAAATTTATTCTTCCACTCGTGGGCGCTCCGTGGAGGCTCTGTACCTATTGCTTTCCGCTGTACCCGGAGCTGAACTAACTTCCTCGGGTCTGAATCTTGTATATCGCAAGGAAGCGATCTACAGTAGGCTCCACCTCAAGAGCTCCACAACAGAACTCGAAATAACGAAGCCTCGTAATCCCGAACGGATGCAATTGGAAGATATGAATTCCGGTGGCATCCAAGAAGTCACCAAAAAACTTGGTAATAGGCAACCGGAAATTGCCTGTGGTGAAAGACTCACCATATAGAGCAATCTTCCCGGTCGGCGGCTGGTCGGCCGTAGACCCCGGTGATGGAAGCTCCGGCTCCCATTCCGGTGCTAACCCATAAAGGTTAACAATATCTTGAAAGTTCGGTGCCTTCCAGTTGATGCATATGCTCTCAACGAGCCCCTTCGAAGATCCTTTTTGCCTTCCTTCTTGCTCTCCCGACCTCTCTTCGTGCCTTTCTTACAGCCAGCCATGGTTGATCAAAGCGGTAAGACTGAAGAAGATGAAGGAAGAAGAAGGTTAAGAGAAATTTTTGCAAGTGGTTTCGGAAAGTGAAACGCCTACCTATATATACACACATCGCAATAAATGCGATGAAAGTGGGATCCAGCTCACATACCGAAACCATCCAATGACAAAGTGACACGTCAGGCGGGAACTGAACAAAATAATTTTGAATCAGCCGCCCAAACCCTGGTGCATCAACCTCGAGCACCACTCTTGACACGACTCAGACAGGAGACGTCATGTCGCAGACAAACAATACCCCAGTTCAAATGCAACAGGAATACTACAGGACTAATAGTAGCAATCCGCGAAAAAAGACAAGTCCACAATTCCATCCGCGACATCGACTCATGGAAGCAACAATGGATTTGCTACCCGCGGATCGTTAAAGACATCCGCATCCAACGGATCCATCAACCAACCCGCGGATTGACAATCCATAGCCCGCGGATGGTCACACAAGCATCCGCGGATGGTCACACAAGCATCCACAATCCACAATCCAAGATACTTCATGGAGCATCCGCGGATGGTCACACAAGGAATGTGGACTGGTAAAACCATCCACAATCCAAGATACTTCATGGAGCTCCGCCATAACCCGCAGATGGTCACATAAGCATCCGCGGAAGGAATCCACGAAACAACTTAAGGGACTTATCACACATATGATCCCCACGTGATACGGAAGAGCAGTTGTAATAAACTATTTCTAGAAGATTCCCTTAAAACCGCCTGACAGCGACATCGGCCAATGGAAAGAAGACACCTGGACACGTAATGGCCATCCCACGACGTGCAGGGATAATGGCTACACTATAAACGAGTCCAGGCTATCGTATCCAATAAGCGCCCGACACGTGTCCATTCGGGTAGAGAAGGAATAACTTGATAGTGACAACTCCACCAATCACCTTCCCTCCACCTTCGGCTATAAATAGGAAGATCATCTCTTCAAGGTATTCATTCACACTCTCAAACCTTAAGCAGTTACATATAGTACTTTACTTTATTCCGATCAAAGCACGGTATTTATTCTCACGCCGGAGGGTGGTTACGGGAAGAATCCCCACTCTGTACTTCCCGTAACGAGACTCAACGGTGTTCTGTTGTGCAGGTATCAGCTTGAATCTGTTCTCATCATTTCAATAAGACAATCGGTTTGATATCCCGTCAGATTATTAAAACAAGTCTTTAACATATGGGGAGTGGAACACCGTTCCACCCTTCCACACACTCCAACAACGGATCGATAATCAGGCCTTTGCAAATTGCCATGAACACCTTATCAAACTCCTCCCCGGGCGAAGTCGCCTTCTCACCCGTAAGATACACCGCCCCAACCTCCTCCCTCACGAACCTATACAATGGATACGACCTACACGACTTGATCCGGTTTGGAATCAACAACGAGCCATTCTCAAATGAGGTTCGAACCCCCTCCACCTCTTTCAGTAAAACCATTTTCAGTTCCTCTTCAAACTCCCCAATCTTTCGAAAGATCGCGGTCCCCGCATCTTTCTCATTAACCCCGTTGGCTAAAGAATGGTCAACCAAAACTTGTCGGAGCTTCTGCATCAACGGGTACGTGGCAAGACACGGGTCGTCAATGTAGCTGAAAACATACTCCCGGTCCACCACACGAAGTAAGTCCTCTTCACACGCACCCATGGCTAGGATCTTGTTGGGTACTCGGCTCACGGTTGTCTTGACCATCGATTTCATGTTCTCTTCCAAATGCCTCAAGTCAATCGATTGGCATAATGCGACTAAGTAAGTCGATGACATGAGCTTTAAAATCTCAACCGCTTCGGCTGTTTTCCGAGCCGAAATCAACCCTAAAGAGTTAACATCTTGGTTATGTTGTTCCGCGCTTTGAACATGGTTTGTAACCGGGTTTGCTAAAAACTGAAGCTCGGAACAATACGAAGCCATAGCAACCTCTCCGCCTTTAAACCCGTAATCCAAACTTGGGTTCCGCCCACCCGAGAGATTCGAAGGCAACCCGTTATTGTAGAGATCATTCACAAGCTCGGAAAATTGTGCGAACATGAGTTTCCCAATCGCAGCGATAGCCAAACGCGTGTTATCCATCGAAACACCAATCGGGGTTCCTTGAAAGTTACCACCGTTTACCGCTTTGTTTCTCGAAACGTCGATTAACGGGTTGTCGTTAACCGAATTGATCTCGCGCTCGATCATTTTCGTGGCGGACTGGATGACTTCAATTTGCGGGCCCAGCCATTGGGGCGATGTGCGGAGAGCGTAACGGTCCTGTTTCGGTTTTTGCAACGGGTCCATTTCGTGAACCTTTTGCGCGGCTTTAACGTAGTCACTTCCGTCTAGAATGTATTCCATGATGGCTGCAGCCTCTATTTGACCCGGGTGATGCTTTAACTTGTGCGTCAAGTGGTCAGTGAACTCGGGTTTCCCCTGCATCACTTCCGCGAAAATAGCCGATAACACTTCGGATAATAATGCAAGCACGTTGGTTTCAAACAGGACCATGGAGGCCATCCCGGACCCTACCGTGGTCCCGTTAACAAGCGCGACTCCTTCTTTAGGCTGCAACTCAAAGAACCCGCCTTCGAGGCCGGCTCGGGCGAAGGCGGTTTCTGCATTAAGGATTTCACCGGTGGGGGTGATGGAGTTGGAGTTGGGGCGGCCCGTGAGGAGGCCCGCGATGTAGGATAATGGGATGAGGTCGCCCAAAGCGGTGATGCTACCGCGGAGGGGTAAAATTGGAGTGATGTTGTGGTTTAGGAACTTGGTCATGGCTTCCAGGATTTCGAAGCGGATGCCGGAGTAACCCTGGAGGAGGGTGTTGATTCTGACGAGCATGGCGGCCCTTGTGGTTGTATGAGGGAGAGTGTGGCTTGATTCTGTGCCGTTGCCGAATATTCCGGCGTTCAGGAATCTGGAAAAACATAAAAATAAAAATTATCAACCTTAACTGTAACTAAGTTTTATTTATGCTTCTAAAATAATCGAACTAACACCAACAAGGTTCTCTTGTAGTCCTGTTAATGTTTATTCGTTAATAAAATAAGTGTATTCGTGTACGTTATTTCAGTTTGTTACCGGTACGATCGAACAAGCAGTTCACGAATGTAAACAAATACAAATGATTGGACATAATTAAGCATAAACAAAATCGAATGAACTAAACGTAGATGAACAATCATATGTTAGGTCGAAAAATTTAATAATACTATACTGAATAATATTTTAAATTCATAATTGTGGACTCAAATGTAAAGGGTCCATCAATTGAATGAACGTAATTATATATAGACATAGACGACGTCCGTCAATGAACAAACGCAATTAGAAGTTCACAAACATAAACAAATAAATGAGACATGAGTTTTTGAATTTTTTTGGATTAGATGGTTTTACAAAAATAAAAGTGGTTTTAAGTGACTAGGTAATTTGTTATCTCAAGTAGCATGCTATGAAAACATATAAACTAACTTTTCAAATTGCAATCCATGTCATCGACCAAGTCCAAGTCATCGTTTAAAAATGATGGTTTGCATAATCCGCTACTATTTGAGATAGCGGCTTTCACATGTCACAATTGGATGACTTCGCGGCTACTTGGAAAAGTTAGCTGATATATCCTCTTAATCCGCTATTTAGGATAACAAATTACCTAAAAACCACTTTTATTTTTGTAAAACCACTTAATCCAGAAAAAAAAAATCAATCATGTTCATTTGTTTAACTAAATAAACAAAAGTTAGTCTGATAACAAATATAAGAAATCTCCGGTTGATCACTTTGCGAAACTATTTGGTTAAAGTTTAGTTCGTTTAATGTATACAGAAATAATTACATACCTAATGAGTTCCTTCTGAAGAGCACCAGCTTGGGTGGTTCTCCGGTTGGAATTGGCGCCAAAGCCGGTGGTGACACTGTAACTATCAGTCTTTTTACTCAAACTCTCAATCATCCAATCACTACTCGCTTTCACTCCTTCCCTGGCAAACTCCGACATCACCACCTTCACTGCGTAGCTATCACTAACAGCAACCGCAGCCACCTGAGCCACCGTCAATGTTTCTCCACCGAGCTTCACAACCGGCTTCCTGAAGTCCGCCACCATCCGCTTCACCTCATCCAGGTGGCTACCCTTCAAGGACTCCGCCACTGTCCGCCAGTTTAACGGATCACCGTTAGTGGTCATTGCTAAGAATATACTAGCTTAGTAAGAGCAAGTGAAGGTTTAGTTGCTTGGTTTGGATGAAAGATTGGGTGGTATATATAGACGGAGGGTTTGCATGACTGTATGTATATTTGTTGAAGGTGTTGGATTTGGTTTTTGTGTAGGGGGTTGGTAAGTGGAAACTTGGTTAATTGTTGAAGACGATTGCATGTTGACAGATAGTGTCCATGTTCAAATGTATACTTTTTAAGGAAGCCAGTAGGACACTTTACTTTAATTTTTATAAATTTAATTTAATTAGAATCATATTTCACCTTTAATATACAGTAAAATAATCGAAATTTACAATTTGGTTTTATGAAGCAAAAAGTAATTTCAGGAGATATATACTCATGCGACATGAAATAATATTATAATGAATGTTATTTTAATATTTTTATTTATAAATTTGTTTATTTTAATAATTTTCACTTAATATATAATCGACCAAACAATAAATTTATGTTAATCAATTATAACGCAAAGAAACTACACAGAACATATATATAGTGGCCTCTTTTTTAGTTTTCACTGCTTGCCAAATATTTTTCCTAACCTAAGTGAAGCTTGAGTTTTGGGTCATTTACTAAAGAAGATTCTTTTAGACACAAGCTAATTAAATTTCGATTCAATTCGAGTTTTTGACAAGTCGATTTTGAGTATCTAAACTAAACAAATTCATGTGCTAGACGGGTTGGTTTTAGTTTAAATATTATGTATATATTTATATATCTAAACTAAACATTGATATTTAATTGTGATGTAGTATCTCTAATCAAGGTCATCTCAGCTTACTTGAAGGTTTAAAGCGCATAATAAAATTGGGACCATTTTTATAAGAAAAAGTGTTTTCAATGTTATTTATGCATATATATAATTATAGACAACAAATCCTATCGCCAAATAATCTCAAAACCAAAATTAAATACATATAATTTGTTACTTATAGAATTTGAAGGTGTTACGAAAGGGAGCCTAAAGTCATTGCTTTATTACACTGCCTCCGTGTCTCCTCTGAGCCACCTCTCTCTCAAATGTATTAAAAAGCTAACCTAACTTTCATCCTATCAAAAGAAAGATAAAACTAAAGAAGAGTTGTGTTGAGACTTGAGTGATGTTGACACGATGCGATTTGGTGAAGCTTCATTATTATTATATAGAGACAAGCTACGGGTCTACATTATCTAAAAAGAAGAGAGTTGTTGGTCTTCAATTGTTCATAACGACTTTATACATAAGTGGTTGTTGGTCCATATATAGGAACTAGTAACTATCATGCTACGCAGAGAATCACAACTTTACAAGTTGATTAACCTAAATGGATGGTGTCCATGTTTTTTTTAATAGCGTTTTAAACTACCTCTAATATCGAGTAAGTCTTACGAAGATAGGATGTCAACCGTCTATAATGATTTTGACGCTCCATGTCTTACTCACCCAGAACTACCATCAAGGAGGATATCAAGGACAATAATCAATACAATCTCACGAATCATGGCTAGTAAAAGATGGAGAGAATATCTCCATAAGTGTTACAGCCCAGCTACCGTCGCATCATAATATTGTTCGCTTTGGCCGGGACGTACCACCATCATCTTACGGATTTACTTTTGGTTGCCCAGGTGGAGACTTCCCAGTCCGCTTTTGGTTGCTCATGTGGGAGTAGTAGCAGGATGGGTGACCATGGTTGCTCATGTGGGAGTAGTAGCAGGATGGGTGACCTCCTGGGAAGTCTCCACCTGGGCAACTAAAAACAAATCCGCAAGCTCTTCGTGGGCTAAGCGAACAATATTGGTGGTGCGAGGGGCCGGATGTTACAATAAGTTATGCCTTGCATATAATTGTAATTAAATGTATTCCTAGAATTAGCTTCCAATTCTTGTATATATATATATATATATATATATATATATATGTCTTATTGCAATAGACAAAGTGTGTTTGATTATACTCATCTTCTAATTTTGTGGTTGTTTATCATCTTTTCCAAATCATTCTATTCTTGTAATGGTATCACAGCTCATGTCTCCAACGAGAAGTTCTTGATCCTGCGGCCATCAATCTCCTTTCCTCTTTCTCTATTCCAATAATATCCCCTACTATCACAATATTACTCCAAACACCACCACCACCACCATCCTCTACCACCTACAATCAATTTTCCAGCCATCTTTTTCTTTAAAAAAAACCCCTACCTACATCGCCATTGCAATGGTTACTTCTTCAAATACAACTACTTCTCCGTCTTTATCAGTTAGGGTTTGCAAAACCTATAATCCTATCATCGCTGCAACAATCAT